>NW_017806059.1:2150853-2184479 GCF_001891065.2 Hippocampus comes | reverse complement strand
CCTATTCCTCTCATTTGCCCCATTAATGTATCTGTTAAAATATTTTATGAGAGTGTAAATACAAAACTTGGTTGTTAAACATTTTTGACATTTAGTAATACAGCTACTGTGTAATTTACCCAATGTACCTCATAATCAAGTGAAAGCGATACTTCTGAAAAACAGATTTTGATGACCAACTGTTCTTTGTTGAACAGGTTTGAGTCAAACCAGGAAAGAGCTGTACAGGAAGAAATGCTCAGACAAGCGGTTGAGAAGAATGAAATGAAAACAGCGTTCAGGAGGTCATTTTAATGTTGTGATGGGCTGAAAGGGGAGAGTGTGAGGGCTCATCGAACTCATGGTTGTATATATTGTTCAGCAGGGGGGTCATACTCATTTTTGTCGCGGGCCACATTGTAATTATGGTTTCTCTCGGAGGGCCGTTATGACTTTGAACCTATATAAATGTATGATCACCTAATCTTATGGCTTTTACATGACAAATTGATGGATAACTATCTTTGGAATCAGAAGCCAGTCAATGATTTGTTCAGTTTATTGTTTTTATAAAGGGGGGATAAGTAACCAAAAATTTTTGCAGTATCTGACATGTCAGTGTTGTGAAATGAAGACAATTTGCAAGAAACATGAAGTGAAAAGACATGATTTGTCTTCGCGGACCACATAAAATGATGTTGTGGGCTACATCTGGCCCCCAGACTTTGAATTTGATAGCTGTGCTGTACAGTATTTTAGTTAAGTTGCGGGCAACTGCACTTTTCAGGATCTGCTCAGCATAGAATTGTACTATTGTAAAACGTTTTTGGACTTGACTTGCCCTTGAAAGGTCCCTTTTGGTCATTAAAAAAAACAACTTTGATATACTTCCTGGTTGGCAAGATGCAAAATCGAAAGGATTCGTGGCAATGTTTCCAGAGTGGTGAGAGCACTCGGAAATGCTGATGTGGAAAAAAAAGGCTTTGGAAAATGTTTCTTGTCGTCAGGGGAAGCCACTTTTGTGCAAAACATGACATCCGGTAAGACATGTTCATTTGTATTTACTGTCCATGAGACAGTTGAAGAATGGGTGTCAAGTGACTGAACAAACGCCACTGTGATTTTTGACATCTCAGATGTCAGAAAATGTCAAGCCTAAGTTTCATATCAGTAGATGAATACCCCTACGCTGTGCATTTTTTAAAATGGCCATCATTCTCTCCAACAAAACTGGGAAAGATACCGGTAACTAAAACCTGTCATTGGAATGGGCTTAAAACTTTTAGGACCATTGCTACATCGTGAGTATGCAATTCTACAGGCCTCTACACGGTCATGGATGTTGGGGGGTAGTTGATGTGGAGTAAAGGATGATACGTTAATCGTGAAAACTTGAATGTACCGTTGTGTCAAACAATTTGTTTTGCTGTGCAACCACATGGTGGCAGCTCGCTGAATTAAGAAGTCCAAGGGGCCCCAGAAAGAACTGTGAAATTTCAAAACAGACAACAGGAAATCCATGGTTCTTCTTGTGACTAACTACTTTTGTACCTCTGGGATTATTGTTTGCTATTTCCTGACTCAGAGTCAGAGAGCAATTACTTACTCACAAGGCTATTCAAAATGAATGCGTAGTAGTGAGATATTTTCGACCTTTGAGGGTTAAAGCAAATTGAGAAAAATGTGCAAACCATGTTAGAATTGGATACTTTGAAGTCCAATCACAATCCGAGTAAACCTTTTATGTAAGTGTGAATTGCATTTGTAAAATCAACTGCTACAGGGAACACATTTTATTGCTGCATGTCACAAAAACATTTTGAATTCTAAAAAGAAAGAGGTTAAAACTTACTCTTAAATACAATTGTCAATGCCTGTTTGACTATTGCTCATATCTATGAAAATAAAGTCAACCTTAAATTATCCACCTGTAATGAACAAGAAATGCCGTCTTTTTCTTTTTGCCATCATATTTATTGCACAAAGGGCTCGCAGTCAGCTGTCAAATTGAAACAGACTATTTCACTTGACAATGTACAGTAATTTTGCAAAATAATACCCAATTAGAATATTTATTTTACCTTTTTAATGTGATTTCTGATTCTGAACCTCAGCGTACAGCATCGGCACCTCAGGGCTTCATTTTCACACATGATTGCAAGCTGTCATTTGTGAGGCATGAGAAATGTTTGTTTTTAATATCGGCAATGTTGGGAGAACATGAACTGTTTTGATTTCTCAATTTCTTCACAGAATTTTGTTCTCTTAATTAATTTATGGTATGGGGGGGGAGGCGGGGTCAATTAGCTGAATAAATCAGATTTCGCACATCTGCGCTTGTGATGCTTATTTTGAGTGACAACAACAGCAACAAAAAACATTTCATTTTAATGTTAAAATGAATACAATAATCTTCAAATTTAGATACAAAACAAGTAATTTAACACTAAATACTTTTTTCCCCCAGTCACTGAGAGCCACAGCAGATGGATGTACAATTAACCCCCCCCCACCACCCCCAATCAGCCTGCCATGCAATTTAGAGTCTAAATTGTCCCGAGGTGTGGGTGTGAGCATGGATGTTTGTTCTTCTCTGTGTGCCCTGCGATTGGCTGGCAACCGGTTCAGGGTGTCCCCCGCCTACTGCCCCAAGACGGCTGGGATAGGCTCCATCACCCGGCGCGACCCTTGTGAGGATTAAGCGGATCCTGCGCCTACATATGCCACTGAATACGGCACAGTTATGTCAGAAACCATAGAAACACAAAGTGTTTGTGGTGGCCGTTGAATATTAAATAAAATAAATAAAAAATTGAATAAAGTTTGAAAAGTTCGGCTATTGGCTAGCATGGAGCTAATGCTAACACAGACACATACACATGAAATTTTGTATGTGTTTATGTAGTTGTGCTTAGCTTTGTGTTAGCATCTACGCACTCTTTTTTTGCCATTCTCGTGCGTGTGTAACGCCAGGTCTGGTGCTTCGGAGCATCCGGTTTTGGTGACAGCCGCACTGGCTTGTTGTTTATCTGTTTAAATGTGTATTCAGCAGCAGCAGCAGGTTGTTTGCATCCATGGTTTACACGTGTATTCAAGCTGGTGCCGGGCACCGTGGGCAAGGTCACGTTGCCGCTATAGTCTTGGTCTTCGAATGAGACAGACCTAACCTAACTATTTAGCACGGAGGTAGTGCTAACACATACATTAAACCTTCATCTCAAGGCGGCGGCCTCAAACGAGGTTCCTGCGGACCGTATTTGGCCCACGGGCCGCAAGTTTGAGACCATGCAGCAATGAGTAGTGGAGAACGCCAAGAAAGCTGGCTTGATCAATGTTGGACACATGGAATTCGGTTTCTTATTGAAAAGTCTGGATGTGTTGGTTGCATTCTAAAAAAGTTAAACACAGTAATATTAAGGTGACTTTAATCGATTTCACGCAATGATTCATTTTTCTTTCGTGCATGTAAACATATAGTGACAAATACCGGTTACGCTATGGCTGTCAGTAACTTGACTTGGCTTCCACTGCTTTGCAACAAAAGTATGGTATTAAATTACAACTGTCCATGTCATTGGTTCACAAGTAATGAAAGTTGGAAAAGTGAAAATATGGACCTGTCAGAGATCACCAAAGTGAATAAGATACATTTGTACAAAAGATATCTAAAATGTAAGAAAGTGAATAACACCCTTCTCAAGAGACATATTACTTCCCTTCATCTGTGTTACATTTAAATTGGCAGTGAGAATTGAATCGCCTCTCTCACTACTCTCCCAGCACAACTGTTTACGTTTTTGACACTGCGTGAGACCTGGACCCGAAATGTTATTTTCTTCTATCAAAGACATTATGTATTGCAGGATTGGCCAATAATGACCTACAGTAGAGGTCCCCAACTACTGGGCTGTAGCCCAGTTCTAGGGAGTAGAACTTTTGAGACTGGGCCATAGCGAAAGGAGAACTTTTTTTTTTTATCTAAATTTAATTTTAATGCAGCACATCTGCTGACACTTTTATTTTGAAAATGGCCACCACCATTCATTCGCTTTCTTTTTTGTTTTGTTTTCCTGACCACAAGTTAAAAGGAGGTGGGCCAGTGGTTAGCACGTCGATCTCACAGTGCAGAGGTCGTGGGTTCGATCCTGGCTCCGGCCTTCCAATGTGGAGTTTGCCCCGGGCCTGTGTGGGTTTTCTCCGGGTACTCCGGTTTCCTCCCACTTTACAAAAACATGCATGGCAGGCTGATTGAAACCTCTAAATTGTCCCTAGGCGTGAGTGTGAGCACGGGTGGTTGTTCAACTCTGTGTGCTCTGCAATTGGCTGGCAACCGGTTCAGGGTGTCCCCTGCCTACTGCATGAAGACGGCTGGGAGAGGCTCCAGCACCCCCCGTGACCCTTGTGAGGATAAAGCGAATCCAAAAATGGATGGATGGAAGTTAAAAGGACCACAACCAAACTGTCGAGCTTCTTTGAAAAGAGGAAAGGTGTACTCAGCGACTCTGAAACAAAAACAATTCTGTGTTTTGGAATTGTTTTGTTTGTTCATTTATTTACTGTTTGAGTATTAATAAAAATATACACAGATCGATATAAAACTAATGAATTATTAATTACCGGTACATGTATGGGTATTTCATGTTGCTTCAATTTTTTTCAGTAGAAATTATGTACTTTACTTCTTCCGGCACGCACGCACGCACGCACGCACACACACACACACACACACACACACACACACCGATACATACTTAATATGTAACATATTTCTCTTATGCATACATCTAGCCAAATATATTTATGACTATTTGGTAATTTGAGTTAATAAAGAGTTATATCTTAACAATATAGTAATCTTTGTGAAGGAAGACACAAATCCAACATGTATTGACAAGATACTCAAAAAAGCAAGAAACATCTGGCAGCAATATGGCCCCTGCAAGCAAACATTTTCAGCCCAGTATATAAACATTCAGTGTTATACTGTCAAATGACTTTTTCCTAAATCTTAAATTAAATCAAAATCTTAATCTTTTATTGTTAATTTTCACACTGGTGTGCCGCGGCACAGGTTTTGAAAAACACTGAGATAACGTGAGCGAGTGCTACCAGACACGTCGACATAATTGTTTGCCACGCGATTAGCTATGTCATTCCTGGCGTTTGGTCACACCTGCTCTTCATAAAAACTCCTTGGGTCACACCAAACACTTCAGTGATATCATAATAGTATAGAAAACTGATTAAAGTCAGTTTAACAGACTCATGGAAAATTAACTTTGGCAAGCTTGATGAATGCCACGGTTTCAGTAGTAGTTCAATGAGGACGCCGACCTGAATAAAGTGCTTCTGTCTCAATAATGTCGTCTAACTGTGGGCGGGGACTGTCTGTGTGCAGCTCCTCCTTCGAGTGGCTGACGCATGCGTGACTCACGTGCTGTCCTCAATGAGCATGTTCATTCAAATTGAATTCAATTTAAGTAAAATATACTTGGATTTCTATCTTATATGCGTCACGTCTTTCAATTGTGTAAATGTTATGAGCGACTTTTGAGTGAATGTTACTCTTGTATTTCAGTTTGTTCAGTGTATGAATACATTGTGTTGTATTTACACCATTATTTTGCGTTATCATCAAAACCCAAAATTTATATGTAGATATTATTAACATTTAGTAGATGTAATTTACCACTGTACACCCAAAAGTTCGTTTTTACAGTGTAGGTAGTTGTGTTAGATTAAAAGAAACACATTCCCTTTTCCAGGAAAAAATACAAAACCGACAGAAATCTCATGAAAACAAGAAATAAAGATGACTATCAGACGTTTGGAACATCAGCAACAGATGATGGTCGTGGCCCTACTCAACATAGGCGCAGGGTTGAGGGCCCACTTGCCCCGGGCGGTTGAAAGAAACCCCTTGACTTGTGTGTGCTTGAAAGCCCATTCGGTACTCCGGTGGGAGCACGCACCCGACACCCCTGGCAGGTTGGCTCTCTGGTCGTTGCTACCGTTAGCCGACTACGAAGTGGTCATCACCCAGAACTAAAATACTGGCTCCACAAGACTGATCGAGCTGAGGAGGATACGGTCTGCAGGAAATGCGGCATCGGGGATGAAACAGTGTAGTATCCACAGGACCGCCGAAATGATACCCCGGACATCCTAACCACTGACCCTGGATTCGCCCTCAGGATCTGGGAGAGGTGGAAACAAAGGCCAGATTTACCGGAGGTGATGACACCTGGGGACACGAACAGACAATAACCCAACAAAACCCCTGACTTGTGTGCTTAACAACAACAACAACAAAATCAGCAACAGATTTGTTTTCACAGGCATTGCTGAATGTTGTGCAATGCCAACTATTATGACCACAATGGAAGGAGAGACCCGCTACAAGCACCTCCTTTTCAAAGAGGCATTGTTTCAACAATATAGTTATGATTGTGGTTGTAGTTTGATGTAGTGTACAACTTCAGTGCATTCTCCTGCGATGATTATAGTCCAGTATTTTGGTTGCCTTCATTTAGCAACAACATTAGCAACATCTGTCTGCATGATGCAGTGCAGTTGTACAACATGGAAAACTCCAACCACAATAATGATCATATTGCTAATACTTTTCTAACGGTGTCATTTAAAACTTTCCGTTTTCATATTTCATAGAGCGCTTGTACGACAAATCATTAGATTGTGCAGGTGTCTTTTGATGGCAGGTTGTGTATGTTTTGTAGTTTACACATTTTAAAGCGACATACTTCTGTCACATGCTTTTGATCTATGACTGTTTTGGTTTCACTTCCTTTGGAGTGGAGGGCGTTCTCTCCAGTGGCGCACCTGTCATGAATCACAATCAGTAGACTGCTTAAGGACTCCTATTCTGGCTCCTCGCTGTCAGATTATTGCCCTTGCTCATGACTCTCCTACCGAATGCTAATTCGCGAAATGCTCATGACCTTGTTCTTTCTGCTCTTGTTCATGCCATGGTTTGTTCATAGTCAAGTAAGTTACTTGATTCATTGTGCCCATTTGTGTTTTCTCATAATTGGATTCCCTTGTGTTTTTATGACAAGCGATTTACGTTAATTATTTCTCATTGCCATTTGCACGCACTTTTTGTTCATGACATTTAATCGTGACCGGCCCTGAGTACCACTGACCTTATTTGTACTTTGTCGGTCTTGCGCTTGCTGTAATAAAATGTTTTGTGAAAACCTTTTATCTCTGTCTACGCTTGTGGGATCCACCCCTATCCGGATCATTCCTGATTGTTGCAACTTCTAACTTCCATGTCTGTCAGGTCGTACGTCATACAAATTCCTCTCAGTTTATTTTCATTGGTTGTATGGCTACTTATTTTAAGAGCACAGTACATAGTGGAGAAAACGGATCATGTAATTGTCAATATTGTTAAAGAAAAAAAAATCGAAATCATAAATCACAGGTGCAGGATGTTCATCAAGATGCAATGACACAGTAGTTATAGCTCTTTGCTATGAATCCTATCAAGGCCATTGTGATAGCAGTGTAATTACTTATTCGTGGTAATTGGGTTGGCGGTCCAGTGGTTAGCGCATTGACCTCACAGTGCAGAAATACAGGGCTCGATTCCGGCTCCGGGCCTCCCTGTGTGGATTTTGCATGTTCTTCCCGGGCCTGCGTGGGTTTTCTCTGGGTACTCTGGTTTCCTCCCACATTCCCAAAACATGCATGGCCAGTTTGTTGAACACTCTAAATTGTCCCTAGGTGTGAGTGTGAGTGTGGATGATTTTTCTTCTGTGTGGGCCCCTTGTGATTGGCTGGCAACCGGTTCAGGGTGTCCCCCGCCTACTGCCCGAAGATGGCTGGGATACGTTCCAGCACCCCTCGCGATCCTTGTGAGGATAAAGCCGGTCGGAAAATTAATGGATGCGCGGATGGTAATTGGGTTGTGGGGATACATGCTGGGAAGTGATCATTCATCTTCGTCAGATGTGTTGTTAATATCTTCTGGGAAGGAGCAGTGACTCTGGACTGTTAAACAACCTTTGACCACACAAAACTGTACCACTCCTCAAACCCTCCTCTGAACAGTCAACCTCTTCCAAGGACGCCACACACACACACACACACACACACACACACACACACACACACCATAACACACACACACACACACACACACACACACACACACACACACACACACACACACACACACACACTACGTTACCCATACGTCAGCTGATGCGAGGGAAAAGGAGCCCAAATCTGGGAAAAATCATTAGGGAGGCAGTGACAATGATGTAAGAGAGAGAGAGATAGAGAAAAAAAAACATTGATACAGCATATGACCAAACCCAGAGAGCTTAGAATTATGGTGCGATACAATATCTATTCAACATTTTATACACACATTCGCACATTCTGTAGGCAGTTTTACAAGTCTTCACCATAATCATAAAGTACATAAAATCAATATGAAAATGGATGGATTCATTCGGAAAAGACTAAAATAAAGACTTGTAAAAAGGGAAGAGGAGTCAGTGTGGCAGAACATCTCCTACTGTGTTAAAACACCCAAAGGTGTGGCTGTGGCCAATGCAGAAGTAGTAATGTTGTTGCACCTTTCAGCATCTGACATTAATTTATACTGAACCAAGAAATTCAAAGTAATTCAGTGTTTTTCCGATAATTACCCCGTGCGTTCATGAACCCCCTATGATGATGAAGGGATTTTGCTTATTGTTGCCTTCTATTCACTGAGGGAAATCTTACCCACACAGCCAAGGAGTGGATTTTATTTATTTATTTATTTTTATGTGGACTTGGAAGCTACAACCCTCCTGACTTTTGAGTCAACAAACTGGAAACAGACATGACATTAAATAACCTCAAAGGATACGAAAGCACAAAGCTAAAACTTTTTGGGTGGACCAAAGCTAAAATGCTAGCTGTTGTTCTGCAACTATATAATATTCTCCTATTCATTTGAGAGAGAAGTGACTTGTCATCATGAGCCACAGCCATAAAATTTGTTTGTGCCTCTCTTGAGCAGAATCCCTGGATTTTTAACAAAAACAGCCAGTTAACCTTTGAATGTGGGAGCTTTTCTCAAAGTGTAAATACTGAGGTACTGGAGGTCCTATGATAATGTGCTTATACTACACCCAGGCCTTTTGCAATGCATTGCAAATGTGTATTGTCTTCTATTGCTGCAGCCACCATTTTTTTTTTAAATACAACAGTTCTGACCAAGCAATTTCATTCTCAAGTCGTTCCATGAGTGACAAAATAAAGCACAGTCTAACAGCACTGGGCCTTTTAACTTTATATATCACTCCGCCTCACAGGTGTTCTAGTGGTGACGATTAAATTGGAGCGCGATAGTGTCAGCAATTACTTAGTGGCTCCAGCTGGCTTAAACCATACTATCAATGAGCTTCTGGAATTCATTGCAGGACCCTGAATTAATAACTGTGAATAATGTTTTCAAACGTGTTCTAAAAGCGATAAGAGAAAGACAGAACAGCACATCATCCTGCAATACCCAGAGACGAGCACATATTAAAACATTCTGCAGCATCCAGTCCAGCCAATTTCTACACACTAAAAAATACTGGGTTGTTTTATCTACCACCTACCGGTAAAGAAAAAAAAAATAACACTCGCCAGACGTACTGACGCACTTCAGCTAACAGCTTGGAGTGTTTTCAGGCTGTTCGCTCACCTTAATGTTACTTGTTAATTGTTACTTATTGTGCACTAATCCTGTTAGTTCTTTTCCACTGTTAAATGTTTTGTCTGACACTTTTGAATATCTTGTTCTTGACTTATAGGTGATTTTATTAATACTGTAGTAGTCTTAAAATTTTAACTATTCCAGTGCGAATTATTGCAAAACATTTGCGTTGACAGACCAAATGTAGCATATATTTGCAGTTAAAGACTTTTATCTGTAATGGTTATCTAATCCAATTAATACTTACAGATTGTACTATCATATTTTATTTTTATATATAGTATTAGAATTCATTTTGTGTATCGGTTAATGTGGCCTACCATTTGGATAGACTATTGGGCGAAAAAATATACACAACTAGCTGAAACAACCCAGAAATGTAGTAAATTTGACCCAGCATCTCTGTATAACCTATAACAGACACATTTCATTGAAACAAGTCAGAGTGGAGTTGATTTGACCCAGCATTTGGGGACAATATGTAACAAATACACGCAGTTGAAACAACCCAGAATTGTTGTTAATTTGATCCAGCATTGTGAGGATAATATATAACAAACACATGTAGTTGAAACACATCAACAGTGTAGTTGATTTTATCCAATATTTGGGTACAATTTTGAACTCACCTGTTGGGTTAAAATTGACAAACTCATCCTGCTGGTTCAAATTATCTACTGTGGGGATTGGACTATAATACCCCAGTGGCTTGGTTTAAAATGAACCAATTTGGTTTACATTGCAACTGTTTTTAGTGCATAAGGTTTTCTAAAAAAAGGTCTGGTAAGACATTCAATTGCACATTTCTGCAGGGTTTTCAGTGGGTTTCCCCCTGGCACTCGGTTTCATCCCAAATTTTAATAACATGCATGCATGTTTGGTTAACTAACGATTGTAAATTGTCCTTAGGAGTGAACGTGACACTCGTTTGTGCCCTGAAATATGCTGGTGTCGAGTCGAGGTTGTACCCCGCCTCTCACCCAGTCACCTGATATGTTTACCATACCCATGACCCTGGTGAGGGTATGCATTATCGAAGATGGATGGATGTTAATATCAGTGTTTCATCAGCCATGTATGTCACTGTGGCTAAGCAAGCTAGCACCGTGGCATCATCCAAGATGAGCGTGAAAAGGTCTTAACTCGGCTAAAAACAAATAGAAAAGATTGCTAATCTCCTGTGTAACCACAAACATCAGGAATACTGGCACCTCTTTCCTCAGAGACTATTCGATGACCATAACAGAGTTCATGACTTGGCCTGTTTCAGATCTGATGTAAAACTTTTAATGGCTGTTTTGCGACCCAAAACAGTGTAGCAACATCATCACTGTGTTTACTTTTTGTATTTTGGTCTCTATGCTGCTGTTTTTTGTTACAATGTGATACTATTGTGTGTTTGTGTAGAGAGTAGCTTCAGGGGGTTTACAAAGAAAAGGGTGGGGCTGGCGGTGTTGTTGATCAAGGTCATGGCATTAGAGTAAGATGTGTCTTCTTGTGTTGTTTATGGTATTGTGTGTGTGTGTGTGTGTGTGTGTGTGTGTGTGTGTGTGTGTGTGTGTGTGTGTGTGTGTGTCTGTGCTTGTTTTAGAAATCTCCATAAATCATGTAATGTTGAGACGAAGGGAAAAGTGTAAAAAAAACAAAACAAAACAAAAAAAAACCCTCAATGTAAGCCGAGAATCAGAAGTGAAAAAAAGAACGGAAAGAGAAAATGAAATGGCATTGAAGCAATGCATTCTGAGTTGCATGGTCTGTTTCCAAAGATATATGATTATTATATGACTTTACATGAGTCTGTGTTTTCATATAGCGTATACTGATATATTAAGCTCAAACTATGGCCAATGGAACATGCCAAGCCACTATAATTATCCACAATCCAAGGTGACAAATGTGTCTCTAGAGGTTTGACTGAGACTTCAACGGTGTAAAGTAGCAAAGAACTAATACTTCATTCTTGTCCTTTAATACGGTACCTTATTTTCACGACCCGAAGGCGCACTTAAAAGTCTTAAATTTTCTCCAAAATGGACAAGTCGCCAAATAATGCCTTGTGTATGCACTGAGTTCCAAATTCTGTGAATGCTGCTGTGCGACTTGGATGAAGGGTCCGCTTAACTTAACTGATGTTTTGCTGACACGCTTGTTATATAGAGGAAAGGCCGACGTGACTGAGGACAGCATGCGGCTGTTAAAAACACACACACACCCTGCCCACCACCCCCTCCAGCTACTCCCTCCAGGCAAGCGCTACCGAACCATGCGCACCAAAACCACAGACATTCAAACAGCTTTTTCCCCTCTCACCATTAACTCCCGGAAGAGTAATTCCAATCAATAGATGCTCTTTGCATTTTTGCACACCACTGGGGAACAGTATTGCTGCACTGTTCAATGTAACTCCAGCTCTCTTCATTCTTGAACAATTGTTGAATATTCCACAGCACCAGACACTTTCTGTATAATTGCACACAAAGTTGTAGTACAATTACTGCTACTCGTCACTTTAATATGGTGCAATCGTCATAGTATTGTATTCCACCACTGATCACTTTATTTATGCTCAATGACGCTACACATTGTTGCGCAGTGGTCAGTGTGTGGTACTACTGCACAACGGTACCCTTACCATATGGAAAGACTTTCAATACTGTAATATGTCTTTGTTTATCGTTGTTGTAATACTGTACTAGCGTAGCTTTTACTACCGGAGACACATTCCTTGTGTGTTTTATATACTTGGCGAATGAGGATGATTCTGATTCTGATGATTCACACATTTTGAGTGGTATATTGTCCAGGTTTCAAGAGTTTTTCTCGGACAAAGTTAAACAAATGACTCGACAAACAGGGAAGATTGTCTTTCGGATCGGCGGAAGAGGATCTCTGAGGGCGAACGACGGTTGTTGCCCCGTACCGCACTCAAAGTTCCTTGTCCTCCAGTTGGACTTTTATTGTGTACATATGCAAAATACAAGAAAAACACTGCCCCCGATATTTGCATACCACGCCCCTGGTCCGGCCCCTCGGTAGTGATCTGACTACATGTACCTTGGTTTAAGTTTTGAACCGCAGATAAGTTTACACCTTTCAGTCTGGTCTACAATGAATCAACAAGTTGCAGACTTCGCAGATGACAAATGTCCGCATGGGCGCGACAGCCATTCTCATACCGTCTTTTGATGTTCAACAACGCTTTGTTCCCGAATTGTTTATTCCCACTTTGTGACCGTGTCTACCCTTACTTCGACGTGATAACTGTTGACTTCAAAAGCCCTCCGCCCAAACGGCCGACACCTTTGCGCACAGGCGTTTGGGGGCATTGAATACGCACCCAAACGTCTAGACATGCCCAAATTAAATGAAACTTCGAACATGATAAGATTTTGTTCGCAGATTCCTCTATCACCAGGCTAGCGCATTCGCTTACTATTTTGAACTTTGTTGCTTCCTAACCTTTTATTTGTCATTCTACCAGTGGCTCCCTGCCCGGCCTGGCTCCACATTTCCTCAACGGAGGAAGGCTTGCCACTCCTTTGCGAATCTGGTGCATGATAAGCAATAGGGCAGATCGATGCAGATTTGGTAATTAGGATCCCCATGATGAATTGTGAGTAGGTGAGTTGGCAAATGGGGAATCTCAAACAGACGGTTTGTGGCATTGAGATTCATAGCAAAATCCATGCTTGCTGGTATAAGTAATACACGATTCATTCATTCATTCATTTTCCGATTCACTTATTCTCACAAGGGTCGCGGGGGTGCTGGAACCTGTCCAAGCTGTCTTCGGGCAGTATGCGGGGGACACCCTGAACCGGTTGTCAGCTAATCGCAGGGCACACAGAGACAAACAACCATCCGCACTCACACTCACACCTAGGCACAATTTAGAGTGTTCAATCAGCCATGAATGTTTTTGGAAAGTCGGAGGAAACCGGAGTACCTGGAGAAAACCCACGCAGGCCCGGGGAGAACATGCAAACTCCACACAGGGAGGCCAGAGCTGGAATTGAATCCGGTACCTCTGCACTGTGAGGTCGACGCGCTAACCACTGGACCACCGGACCGCCCGTAATACATAATATGAAGAAAAAATATATTTCATCATAAAATGAACACCATTTAGCAAACAGTTGTGTTATGTAAGCTCAAACCTGTCCAGAAAACAATTCCGGCAAAAATAATGTGAGTGGGCCATTCTCAAGGACTCTAACATGCATGTCTGCAAAGAATTACGAAACTCCCATCAATTTTGTCATGCTTATCAGATCGACAGGATGTTGAAGCTTATGAATCTAATTACCTCTTAAAAGGTTCCTCGTCCATTACACAAAGCACAACACATGTTTCTAATGCATCGATCTTTCCAGGTTTAAGTCAGAAGTTGGATTGAACCTAAAACAAATAAAGTTCTGAGGTAAACTGCCTTATCAAATAAGGGTTGCCTGTAGCTTACTGTCAGATAAGCTTGTCATTCAAGTACCGTACAGTGGAATCGTCCAAAGTTCGAGTGAGGTCAGGTATAGAACAATTAAAAAGATTTGAACATATACCCCCCCCGCCCAGTAGTTTTTTAAGTAATTCAAAGAGTGAATGAATGAAAAAAAAAGTTCTCATAGTGGTCTGTTTAAGGAGTGATTTTATTGTATCTGATGTTGCTGCATGAGCTACTGTTATTTTCAGTTGTTTAATAAATCACACTGATTTGTATGGTGTGTGGATTCATAAAATGTATGTGGTAAGAAGAATTGCAATCAAAAATTGCACTGGTAGTAAAATCTATCTATCTATCTATCTATCTATCTATCTATCTATCTATCTATCTATCTATCTATCTATCTATCTATCTATCTATCTATCTATCTATCTATCTATCTACAATATTTAATTAGGGCGGCATGGTGATCGACTGTTTAGCACGTCCACCTCGAGTGCAGAGGTATGGGTTTCGATTCTGGGCTCCAGCTTTCAATTCCAGCTCCGGCCTCCCTGTGTGGATTTTGCATGTTCTCCCTGGGCCTGCGTGGGTTTTCTCCGGGTACTCCGGTTTCCTCCCGCATTCCAAAAAACATCCATGGCAGGCTAATTGAACACTCTAAATTGTCCTGAGGTGTGAGTGTGAGCGTCGATGGTTGTTCGTCTGTGTGTGCCCTGCGATTGGCTGGCAACTGGTTCAGGGTGTCCCCCGCCTACTGCCCGAAGACAGCTGGGATACGCTCCAGCACCCCCTCCCCCCGACCCTTGTGAGGATAAAGCGGATCGGAAAATGGAAGTCTCGAAAACGTTATTTGGATTTAAAAGTGCTTAAAGAAATTACTTTGTACATCAGTTAGCTTCTATAGCATGTAAGATGCATAAGTAGCAGAGGAAACAAAAGCTCTTTTACCCAACTATGTAAGGGCTTCGGGGACTGAAAGCAACAAATAATCTTGTGACCGATGGCAATAGACTTCAGCATTTTTTCAGAGTAATTAAGGCACCCATGTATGTGGTAGTCTCAATATTGCCTTATAAAGGAAAGTATACAACTGACTCACCCTTTGAGTGGCCATAACAGCCCATCCTTCTTGAGAGTATAATTCAGTGATGAGTGGCCGAAATGTACAGTAAAAATATTGGGAGCGATTGCGTGTTTCATCTTTTTCCACAAATGTTTCGGAGGATTTAGCTCATAGCTCAAAGAAAGCACTACATACTCGTCTCTCTTGTTCTCAAGCCATTGCGTGTTTTAGCTTTGCATTTTGGGTATTTATTCTGTTGGAGGACCGATGATGACTTGTGACTAAAGCCAGGCTCTCAGACACTGGAAAGCACATTTTGCTCCAGGATGACTTGATAGTCTTGAGATTTCATTGTACCATGCATACACTTAGGACATCCCATGTCAGATGTAAAATAGCATTCCTAGAACATGACTAAGTATTTTCCACATTTCACAGTATGCACGGTGACAATCTTTTGAGATTTTAATCGCACAAAGCCTGATGAACCAGGCGGAACATATTCTTCTTTATTCTTTGCGCACTTATGTGTCTTTGATTAAGAGTTGCTAGTAGCACTGATGCAGTGATTTGGAAACAATGAGAAAGCCCAAAATATTTGCCTGAAGCTTAGATTCTGCGATAATGTTAAACTACATCTGAAAACAGTGAGAACATATTATTTTCTTCATAAGACAATAAGACTATTGTCCTCTATTGGTTTTCGTTGAGGTACAGAAATGAATCGACAATATGATGCATTTATACCATTTCCTATTTCTGTGTATAAAATACACACTAACCCTGCCAAAATTATCCATGTCATTCCGCTGGAATGGGGTTTCTCTTCACGGCTTAGTAAAATAACATTGAAGAGTCCTGGAATGCGATACTCCAGTATAAATTTGATCGACAATACATCTTTATTTATACAGCGCTTTGACAACAGCTGCAGCTGTAACAATGGTGCTTTACAGAATACTTGACATAAAATAATAAGACACGAGAACACAGCACTGTTAGGATCTGTCTGTGATTTTCAAATTCAGTAGTATCGCGTTAGACCAGCTGCAGCAGTATTTAGATATGGTCTGAGCAGGCAGAAATTTACACAGAATTTTTACCACCAAATTATCTCTCTGCTCTGCACAACTCAACACACTTCATTCAAATGATCATGACCGTTTTCAGTCTTCGTCATAGCTTGCTGATGAGCTGATCATTCAAATCAGGTGTGTTGCAGCAGAGTCACATCTAAAACAGGCAGGCCAGCGGCCCTCGAGGCCTGAAGATTGAAAAGGCAAATGTACCATCAATATTATTTTCAATACACATGCACTGCCCGATGGGAATGTCCATTGTATGACGGCAGTGAAAGCGCGTGTGCTTTTTCACCACATCATCAGCATGCTGTCATCGTGGCAAAAGAAACATGATCTATTTGCATCGCATATATGGCTTTTTTACGTTCCGATCGTGGCAGATGAAAGCATTTGATCACTGCAAATTGTTTTAAATTGGGTGGTGGGCGCTGTCTGTGCCTAAAGCAGTTTGATATGTGTAGTATTCTTAGCAATCACTCTTACATCCATTTTGTGATCCGCTTATCCTCACTTGTGTTGAAACGCAGACTAAATGGGAGAGATGACTCAGAAATACTTAGAGGATCGGATCGTTTGAATTCGACAAAAGCTTAGCAAAAGTTCCCCGACGCAACCTTTAAGCCCCCTGATAGCATAGGTTACTCGTGCCCAACCTTTGTAATAGGATATTACCCACAATCCTTCATGGCAACAACATTGAAAGCATTCATGCTCAAGGTGTTAATAATGTTAAAAAAAACACTTATTAAAAAAATAGTAATATTGTATTTTTTTTATTTTTCTCACCAATTAATAGCCAATGAGGCCAATAAATTCATGTTCAAAGCAAAACTAGAATTAAAAATACAAACACTCTTCCATTATTGATTAGAAAATGGGAAATTCCAAATTCAATGAAAAACTCCATCAGTGATCCTTCACAAAAATAACAGCATCTGTATCCTTTTCATTTTACTATTCATCTAATATTTTGCTGGTAGCTAGAGACTTACGTCAGCAGTCCTCACCGATGCACAATGACGTCACCTAGGAAAAGTGGAGTTAATTTGAAACTTGCTGTCCTTTCCTATGTTCGAAAGAAAGCCCCTTTTCATGTCTCCCTGACCAGAGTAGTTGGCAGACTACATGGAGCTGGCACCAGTGTTGGTTTCGATGGGTTGCCATGGCAACTATGATCTACCATTTATTTGAGGTTGTTATGTGAAAGTGTGTTTCCATACAAACCTTGATATTCATGTTTTTTTTCTTTAAATCCTTTGAAGTTATTATTTAGGTTATTTTCTGAAAGATCACTTTCGGTTTGAGGTCACGTATGCCGAATGGCGCGAGGGAATTAGAGAGAGAGAGAGAGAGAGAGAGATTGCGGGGTAGACTAAACATGATGTCGTCTGGTTGACTGTATTTTTCAATTTATCTTGTGTCGGTTTACAAGGTGCACACGGTATGTTACATTTGCTTATTTATTTAATGTTGTGTCGAACAGATTATTCTAATGTTGATTGTTGCTTTTTGGAATGTCTTTTTTAGTTTTCACGGTGTTCCATAATGGAGGGGCAATAAAATGATTGTGGACATCAGTACGAGACGTTGTTCTTGACCAGAGTTGATATACTACATGAAGACACTTGAGACTTTAAAAACTAAAGCGTTTAAAAAAAAAAAAAAAAAAAAATTAAGGTAATAAAACTTTTTGGGGCGGGGTCACAAGTGACTGGGTTCAGGCCAGCTTCCACTGGCAAAGTTGAAGTCAAGCCACCCGCCACAGCGATGGTTAATACTACTAACATAAAAAAGTGAGCGCTGTCGGACACCTTCAAAATAAAGTCTGTCCATTTAATGAATGCACGTCAGTCGTTTGGATATGAAATAATGTTATAAAATAATTTCAGCAGTCAGGCAACGATGACTTCAACCAGGGAGAATGAAAACTGTCTCAGAATAGCACCATGAAGTGTTCTGAAGTTGAGATAGAAATTATGTTTATTCTACATCATTGACTAAAATGTCACTGGATTAAAAAAAATAAATCAATAACATAAAAAAAATGAATTTTAGTCATCCCAGAACCAGACCAGGTCTAAGGAATACAAAGCCGCCCAGGTATCCAGCCAGATGACTTTTATTATGATCTGTTGTTACATTTCAAAAATAAAAAGGCCTCTAAAATTTGACATTTTGACCTTTACACTTGATTTTTAAAAAAATCATTAAAAAAATCAGTTATTGTTATCATGCAACCAGACCAGGTCTAGAACGCACTAGGCCACCCAAGGTATTCTACCAAAGTACTGTAGTATTATCATTAAGATCTGATGTTGCATTTCAAAATAAAAGGCCTCTGAAATCAGCAATTTTGACCTTTACCCCCATATTCAAGAAAAGAACAATACTTTGGTTGAATATCTTTGCCCAGTGTGCTCTATAGGTATTCTGGTTGAGAGATAACGCAAATGTAATTTTTTAACGATTTTTTAAAAAATTGATTTGTGTAGCTCAAAATTGCACATCTCAGAAGGCTTTTATTTTGTAATGCAACACCTGATCTGTCGTCTGGTTACGAGATAACACAAATTGAATTTTTTATAATTGTTTTTCAATGAACTTGTGTAGTTCAAAATTGCAGATTTCAGAAGGCTTTCATTTTGTAATGCAACGTCAGATCTTAATAAAACTAAACTAATTTCATAAAATATTACTACGACTAGTACTACTACTACTATTACTATTTCTTCTTCTGCTGTTGCTTTTGGCCTGTTGGCAAATTACCTTTGGTGCATTAACGCCGCATTTTAGATACTGGTGCACCAAAAGAAATTGCCAACCCCCAAGAGAAAGTCAAGCCAATCAGAGAATGGGGATTTTGGATGCCAGCGAGATCTCTAATTTTAATCTATATGTAATATATAAGTTGCTCCTGAATAGAACTCACAGGACCATCCAAACAATGAAAAAAAAGTGTGACTTACAGTCTGAAAAATATGTAAAATTCATAAATGACACATTATAACTATGCACGCATACGACCAAACATCATGCGCACACCTCCTCCCTCTCCAACCTCCCCTCACTCCCAAATCAGATTGCTCAACTGTTTGGGCAAGCTTCTAATCCCCCCACAGAGTCAAAGACAGAAACACTGCGAGAGAGGGTCCCAGATCTCCCTCGTGTTTGCTACGTGGGTGGGTCACACTGACTCATGCGGCGCTGCAGTCGCCCAGAGTTGATGACGACTGCTGACGTGTCTGTTTTCCATCACGTGATGGGTGTGTGAAAGTGGGAGGTTACACCCAAACATGGGTCATTGCAAACTGTGTCCTTTCTCTGCAAAGGTAAGAGCAAATTGAGCTCAAATCTAAAATTTGTACTGCTGCTGCTAATGACCATGATTTAATTCTATGACACAACACCCCTCCCCCGCCCAGCCCCCTTGCCCCCAGCAAGTCAAAGAAACAGTGATACCGATTTTATTGAGTCACAATATATTGTTACTGTGAGGCACTGTGAGGCGGAAGTTTCTTCAAAAATTCAATAGTATTGGTCACTCTCCACTTGGATCTGGTATTTTTTATCTATCTATCTATCTATCTATCTATCTATCTATCTATCTATCTATCTATCTATCTATCTATCTATCTATCTATCTATCTATCTATCTATCTATCTATCTATCTATCTATCTATCTATCTATCTATCTATCTATCTATCTATCTATCTATCTATCTATCTATCTATCTATCTATCTATCTATCTATCTATCTATCTATCTATCTATCTATCTATCTATCTATCTATCTATCTATCTATCTATCTATCTATCTATCTATCTATCTATCTATCTATCTATCTGTTTTTTATTTACTTACTACAAATTATTGACCAATTTAAATGGTTAAAATAGCTTTCTATCTTTGGTGATGCAAATGTTAACAAACAGTTGCAGTTTTTTTTGGGGGGGGCGGTCAGGCAGTGGCGGGGGTTTCTTGAAAAGTGATGGCTTTTGAGTTATAACGGTCGTGATGTGATGAGATGACAAGACAAGACTATTAGGACAGTCAAAGTAATGCATTTAAAAAAATGACAGTTAATAAACTTGACATGTTTGTGATTTTGTAGAATGAGACTAACTAACTGACAGGACAGTTCTTCAAGCTGACGGATGTTCAGCTCGAGGGCAGGGATCTTTACATACTGGAGTTCATTGCACAGCTGAGTGGCCTGTGGCTTGTTTCCATCCTTGTTCGCTGGTTACAGCTCTCATTTCACAACTCACTCTTTCAAAAGTGATGGATGTTGAGAAACTACAGACGGTTTGTTGTATATTTCACAAAGAAAATTTTCAATGTATAATGTATATCGCAGGGGTGGCCAACCAGTTAGAGACTAAGAGCCATTTTTTTTTTTTTTTACTGTGTTACTGCAAAGAGCCACATCATACACATAGGCACACATAAACGTCACCCCATCCCTTCCTTTCTCACACACACACACACACACACACACACACACACACACACACACACACACACACACACACACACACACACACACACACACACAAAAACAGACTTCTGCTCAGCCAGATTGATTGTACATATAAACTCTCAGTTCAACCAAGTCCACAAACAAAAACAACAAAAAAATATAATAACGTTTTTCTCTTACTATGCATGTTGCTTAGCGCCTTAGTGCAGGGACTTCTGGCATTCCTTCTCTTGAACAATCCTATTCAAATCTGGCTTGTGAATCCATTGTTGCCACTCGAAGCAAGCACTGTCTGCAGGCGACCTGCAGCGGTTACTTACTACTTGGGTCAGCTTGTCACATAGGACAAACTTTTTTGACCGAAGATCGACTTTTAATTCGCTGACTAGCTTAGCGCTGTTGTTTGCACACGAGCGGTGACCTAAAGGTCAAAATTCAGTTGTCATCTGACTGGTTACCCTTTATGTCAATCAAGTACCGTATTTTCCACACTAAAAGGCGCACCTAAAAGCCTTCCATTTTCTTAAAAGCTCACAGCGTGCCTTAAAATCCAATGCGCCTTGTGTATGGTCATTACGTTAAGATTTCGACCCCAAAAATGGCTCCTTGCTCGAGACATGCTGACAACGCAGAGTTCAAACTTAAGGCGATCGGTTACGCAGTTGAACATGGAAATAGAGCAGCAGCAAGAGAGTTCAACATTAACGAGTCAATGTTATAACTTGCTGTTGGTTTAGTGAACTGTGTCACTGCTTTATTAAATAAGTTTTACTGACATCTGATCGTCGCTTATAAATCAGGGTGGAGTGTAGTGTTTTGTTGGCATTTCCTTGAGCGTAGCTCAATCTAGTGGATGCATTGCAGATTGCGTCCTCAAATGCAGTGCGTCCAATATATGAAAAAAATGACAAAATAGGCCATTCATTGAAGGTGCGCCTCATAATCCAGTGCACCTTTTAGTGTGGAAAATACGGTAATGGGATCGATGATAGGCTAACATCATAAATTCTGCTGTACCTTGCGCGCGTTGTTTGGATGGCAGCACCACCGCTGAGGCATTTTCGACACTTGTCATGTGAAAGCCCGGGAGCCGCACTGAACCAGCCAAAGAGCCGCATCCGGCTCACGAGCCGCAGGTTGGCCACCCTTGGTATATTGTAATTGATGTTGTACTTCAGTAAGGACAGGTCTCTTTATTTTTTTTTTGTCATAAAATCCAATTCAAATTATAGTTATTGTACCATCTTAGTATATGATACTTCCTAATAAAAGACATACTTTTGTGTTCTTGTCTATACGATGTATGAAATGAATTTATATCAAAGGGTAACCTTCGAAATCCATGGCAAGACTGTTCAGAATGACAGAATTATAACAGAAGTAAAAAGTGATGAGCAAAATAAAATGGTCGGCTTTACGCTGATAGCTGAATGTTGGGCATTCTCCACGTGAATATATACGACAATGGCAAAGTAATGAGTGATTGTTTGGCTATATTTTGAAATAATTACTGGCTTTTTTTTGTTGAGTACCTTTTACAAATGTAATTTTTGAACACTTCGCGATGTTTATTTCACGAAAATGAAACTTTTAATTGATGAAAGAGGTACAAGTTGCAATCTACCTTTGCGACTTCCGACTTTGGCTCTTTTGGGTCACGTTAGCATTCTGGCACTGAATTAAATTATTCTCAATTTTGAATCTTGTCAGTCTTTAATAACTACCTAATTAACTAACTAACCCATCCATTCACCGGGTTGCGAGTAAGCTGGAGCCTATCCCAGGTGACTGTGGACGAGAAGTAGGGTACACAGTCACAGGGCCGATATGAGACAGATAACCATTCACACTCACATTCACATAGCTTACATATGTTTCAATTGTAGTGTTGCATTCCCCTTACTAACCAGATGCTATGTAACAAGGTCCGCTCACATCCCCGAGGCTTGTGTCATTATCCACCTGCCCGCATTTGGCATTGGACTCTGTTACCCAAATATTTACATTCACTTGCTCCCTTGTGCTCACGTTCTCCGATTCTAAAATGGGATTTTTGTGTTTTCACCGCACCAGCGGTTCTCTAACTTGAAGAATATGCTTTCAATGTCCAAAAACCTACAGGCTGCACTTGCCTGTTGGTGTTGGGAAGAAAGGCCATGAAGCATGTCAGCCGTATCTCAGTCAGCAGTGGTCATTTAGATAAGACTTGATGGCCTTTCTGTATCATCCGGTGGAACACAAGTGTTTTCAATAGGCCACCACCATGTGGGAAGACTGTGGATAAGACGCCCAGGCAAACCAGGGGCAATCGACCTATAAATCATGTCATGCTTCTTACTTGTTGCGGAATGGAGATGTTATGTCTGAGAGCGTCAATGAATGTCTCTTAATTTGCTGCATTTGATTGAAGTATGTCCAAGGAGGTGAGATAAGGACTTTGAAGAACATTTAAGAGATGGTTTCTTATTCTTGTTTTACAGATAGCATATCGCAGACGCGATGCCCTCTTGTCACCTCTCAGGCAAAAGGGGAAAACTCATTTGAATGTGCGCGGTTTGACACTAGGTTGTTGAACGAGGAGGAAACCATCCTGGCTCCTTCTAAAATTACATCCGGACAGAAGTGGAGAACGCACCACAACATGGCCATAGACAGACAGGGTGACCCCGCACCACGTTGGTGATTAGCACAAGCGGAAACTCCTAAGCTGCTGGAGCGTCCTTATGAATTCCCTTTGCTTACGTATTTGTTCCCATCTTCTGACATCATTTTCCTGTGGAAACACTTCTCTTTTGTCTTTGTGATACCTCTTTAGTCAAAAGCAGAGGAATAATTAAGAAAGGCTGGATGACGGGTGTATTTTACACCAGAGTATGTGTGTATCATCTAGCGTTCTGAGAATGAGCCACCTGTCACATTTTGGCAGTTCTGATCACAAACGGCTCTTAATTAACATTTGATTTGCATGAATGCCAATACAGTAAAAAAAAAAAAAACTCAGTGGACTGATACAGTTGCTTCAGGAAAGTCATAAATTAGGCTGGGAGTCAGACTCGCGCACGTGCGCACACGCAGACACAGACAAGACACGCACTCACACACAGCCCATCTCTTTGTTCCCACTGCTTCACTGAGCAGCTGGCCTCAATTTCACACTTCAAAAACAATTGGAAACAGCACATTGACAATTAGCCAACAGTTTGAGTGTGTGTGTTTCCAATAGAGGGAGATTTCTCCAAGTTCCTGGTTTGTGGTACACGACATGAATACATATCCTCAGATGCCCAGGAGAAGATTTGGGAAATTAACTTTCAAAGAGGTGGCCTTTTAATCATGTGTGAAAGTGTGTGTCACAGCCTAAGTTTTTTTTGTTTTTTTTTGGGGGGGGGGGGGGGGTCTGATGCCACCCACCAGGCTGTATGAATGAAATCACAACCAAACTGGATATCTGCTGTGACCGTGTGAAGCCGTATCTGCAGCGCACACCTGGAAATCTCAGTGTGACTGGCACCGTTCTAATCTCGGCTTTATAAATAGACAGACTCTTGTGTTTCTTCATGTTAGTACGAGCTTTAAATCTCAACGCGAGTGCAGCTGAGGGTCACAAGAATATTTACTTTTGGAGCGACCTCGGATGGATTTCCTCTTTGATCGCTGGATAAGCTTTCCTCCTCATTCGTATTGATATCCTCACATCCACAACCTTCCTTATTCAAAGCCTCTTCTGGTCCATCATTCCTACGACTAGCATGGCGAAGCATATTTAAATATCACTGTCGAACACTGTCAACATCACTTTGGTTCCACGTCACTGTCCTCCTCGCTTTTACTTTAATCGCCCTTTCAAAGTTAAAGCCCTGCTGCAATCAAATATGTGGCTCTGAGGGAAAATCCCCTTAAAATTGGAGGACCTTCTCCAAAAGTAATCTCACGTTGCTCACAGGAACCCCCTCCCTTCCGCTCTTCCCTTCTTCTTTCTTTATGTTCTCACTACAGTTTCACTCAGCCTCCTGTGTTCTCCCCAGTAATTCTCATTTGGGCTATCCTAAGCTAGTTTTTGTTTCCGTTCAATGTGTGTAAATTGTCTTCCGCACACTCATACTTGGGCAGTCTCAATACGCGCTTCAGCCGGGTACACACCTAGTGGTAATCGGATAATTGAAGCATGAATCCTCCCCTTCCTATCAAAGTTGACAAAGGTCAAATGATTTAATGTCTTAAAAGATTATCCCGACGATTGTTCGGTGGTATGGGTGGTGTTAAGAGTGATTTTTTTTTTCCCCCCTCCCCGGTCTGCTTAGAAAATTATCGTTCTGACAGCCATAAAAAGTTCAACATTTATTGTTGCAAATTCATACTTGTGTTAAGCCGAGTCACAGAAACAATAATTTTCACATGGAACATTACAATAGCCAATGGAAGCGAGCTGAAGCTTGCGCCATTGCTGGATTTCACAAAGTGCGGAGAGACAGGTTGCGTTGAGTGTTTCTATCGTACAGGGTGTCTTATGATAAACATGACAAACAGATAAGGGGAAAGTTAACAGAGCTTCTTGTTTTTCTTCTTCAACAACTCAGGTTTCTTTCTATTTTGAATTTGTATTCGTCTGGATGTTCCGCGCTCCCATGCTGCCTTTCACTGTTAAGTTTTGACACTTGGATGAACATCGGTCTTATGGAGAGGTATGTGTGCTGTGTTGGTTATCTCAAGTAAATCTACGCTCTCTAACCTGCTGTGGCCCTCAAAACAGGATAAGAAGAAGTGAACGGTGGGCTGGATAGAATGCACGTGTATATGTTGACATTTTTATCATATCGGACCTTTAAGAGCACGACGATGTTGTTTTGGTCACTTTGGACGGATCATCATGTCACCATATTCTGGTACATGATTTGTGATGCACAGTTTTACTTTCAAAGCCCTTCCTGACACATCTCTCTCATTTACCATTGCCTGTGACCCATAGTGTTGCGGGAACTGGCCAGGAATCAAACCACCGCTCTCTGCAAGAAAGGCAGCAGCACGTCATCCTACACTAAGAGTGCTCTGAGGGCCCGATCTACTGAAGGTTTGTGCGCACAAAATATGGCGCAAGCTTGCTCACAAACAGATGTGGAAGCTGATCGACTAACCACGCTCACCCAGGATTGAGCCTTTCCACTTGTGTAAACACTTTTTAAATTGCAGATTAAAAAAAAAAAAAAATCGCAAAATATTGTCTATTCAGCAAGGCAATTTTGGAGCGTCAGGATGAGCTGAGGGAGGACTTGGAGCCAGTCACCTCTGTCCAAAGTACTTTCAACTCTGTATTTCCTTGCGTCTGGTTTATTTCAATGCACTGAGCCAATTGTCTCATGCTATCCTCTCTCAAAGCAGTTTTTGGTGCCTGCTTTTCTAAGTTTTCAACAAAATGTTACGCACAATACTCAGAACACGTTAAACCAAGCAAAATGTGGCTTTTATTTGGCTGCTGGCGTCACTGAAATTATCAGAGCCATACAAAGAATGGATGGATGGATAGATGGATAGAATTATTTTCTGTAACTCTGTAATTTTGTTTGTTTGTCTTCCACTAAGTCTTCCAATTCTATAATTTCAAACGGCTTTCAAATGTTTGTGATTGTGTCCCAAATGTTCCAAAGTGGAACCCATCAGCTCTACAGTACAGTACAAAATCTAATACCTCGACTATACTTCACTCCTGTTGCCAACAGCGTGTGCACTCTGTTAGCAGGAGTAAACATGCAACTCGGCCACCCATATTTGGAATCTTTGTAAAATCAGGTCAACGTGAAAAGACATTATGAGCAACGCTTAGCTTCAAGCTCAAGTTTGGACCTTGGTTGCATTTCTGTATGAATCCAAAATATTTTGAATGAAAAAGTAAATCACAGATGGATCAAAGTGCCCGCTGTTAGCCTACACGTCAGAGGCAGACCCCCAGTTCTGAAGTGTACACAGTTTTAACTTTAACAGACACTTCGCCCCAGACAGCCAAAGAGCCTGCGGGCGCACGGAGTCAGCATTTAAAAACTTTTAGAACCAGCTGTTGCCTTCGACGTTCCCCCAGTGACATGAACTCACATGAATGGAAATGTGCACAAATACACACAGCCTGCTCAGGATCCACAAACGTTTATCTTGGGAGCTGTAGCATTTGTGAATAATAGGACATGCAAGACTGCATGAAAAACATTTTGCGGCTCGGAAGTGAGGATGCAATCACAGAACATCACACCTGTGTAATTTAAATGAGGTTATATCAGATATTACGATAGGTGTACATTATAGAAAGCTCTTACACGTTGAGGCAATTTGAAGTCACGTATATCCTGTAAGAACAGTAGGTTCTCGGTCTACAAAAATCGTTAATTGTGATCTGTATCATTTCACCAATTCCACTGTACTAATAAAATACCTTGCCCTAATATAAATGAAGTAAATGGCATTATATTAATCTCAACAAAATCTTAAAGAAAACATTTCAGTGGAATATTAGCTTTGTAAGAGCAATTTTGCTGGAGCAATGTTTGTCTTCCCGGCAGTTTTGGGAACCGGATTGGTTGACAGAATATGTTGCTTCAATCGCAACAGCAAGAACAGAAGGGACACCATGTGATTTTCATTTGTCTCTTTATTTATCGCAGCTTCCAGTTGTCTAGTCCCTGTACAGAGAATGTTAGTGTCTCTGTGTTTGGTTGTTTGTAAAAGCTAAACAGATCCAGCAGCCAGAGTGATGGAGAAGTGACTGCTTCCTATCTCACACCGCACACAATGAAGCTTGTGTGCGCACCCGCATGTGTGTGTGTGTGTGTGTGTGTGTGTGTGTGTGTGTGTGTTATGTTATCAGGTGGGGTCGGTGCAAGGAACAGATGCTACAAGTCTTTTGCTGATATACCCCATGAATGCCAGAATTGGCCATTGTGTGTTTGTGTATTAGTGTGTGTGTGTGTGTGTGTGTGTGTGTGTGTGTGTGTGTGTGTGTGTGTGTGTGTGTGTGTGTGATTATTTAAACCTGTTTCATGATCCTTTCATTGCTTTAGTTGTATTATTTACACTCCCAAATCAAATTTTGATTCCCAGGGCTCCAAATCATTTCAAAGACCTCCGTAAAACGTAAATTAGTGATACCTTCAATGGCACAGTAAAATCAGTCAATTCACCAAAACAGAAAATCCAGCAATGAAATCACAATATAAATTCTATAGGGGTGTTTGTGAACAACAGCAAAGGAATCATTCTTTTAACATCGATATGGACACAATTCTGAACCAGTCTAGTTTCCTACACGTATATAAAAAAAAAGAACATTGCGGTGCTCAGTGGCGGGGCTTCTTGGGCTCCGCTTCCGGTGGTCGGGCTCCCCGCCTGCGCTGCACCGTTTCCCGGGCGTCACTCCTCGTCCTTCCCGGAGGTGCATCCGCCGTGGATCTCGTCGGGGCTTCCACCTCGATGGCTCCAGGGTCATCACCTCCTCTGGTCGTCCTCCCGCCGGCCACACTGAGACAGCGGCAGAAACGGCGGCCAATCCGCGGACCACGGCGTGTTGGCCGGCCTGGCTGGGTCAGCTGGTGCTCCTTGTGGCGGCGATGTTGCCGGCGTCAACTATTTCGAGTCGCTAAATTGAGTTTAAATTCATCTCTCCTTTTATTATTTATAATTTTATCTGTGGTTTTATTGTTCTTGTTTTGATTGTAAAGTGTCCTTGAGTGTTTTGAAAGGCGCTTATAAATGTAATGTATTATTATTATTATCATTATTACGTATATGCACTTATATGCACACTCCCTAATGTTTAGGATTATAAGAAAAAAAGACCTGTTGACATAAAAGCAAAAGGAGTGCTACTAACTAACTATTTGAGCTAATCACGCCTTGAAAAAATGATCTTAACTGTAAAATTAATCCCAATATAAACAAAACAAAAAAATGCAACAAAAAAATGTTTCAAATTTTTTCTTGTGTCTGCTGTTATGTGTACATTCACACAAAAATGTTCTAGTGACTGCATAATCTGGCAATAGAGTAGAATGGATGTTTTGTCTGCTGCTGTGGCTAACACAAGGGTCCTTGACCCTTAATACATGGTTTATTAGCAGGTTCAAGCTGGTGTAATACCAGAGTAATATGAGAAGCAAACCCGACGGGGGGGGGTGGGGTGGGCGGGGGCGTCTAAAGCTTTCTAGAAAATACAGCGGATTTGCGCAGGTCAGGTCACAAAGTGTTGACGACTTCTAAACAACTTACACAAACATGTAGAACACCACCTGTGCACAAGTTCACCTTCGACCTATCCTGTGTGTGGCGTAAATGCGACCGAGTGAGAGGCCTTTGATGGTCCTATACTGAGGTCATCCTTAAACTAGAGTGCTCATTCAACTGCATAACATAGACAGAGTGCCTGGTGCAAATGAGCATGCGCACAGGGAGAACCTATTGATTATGTGACATATGTTCACTGTGTTCAATGTACTGTATTTCAGCATGGTAACATTTCAATGCATTGTGTACATATACAGTAACAAAACATTGGATGAAAAAAGGAGACTCAACCAAACTTGTGTCCATGGGTAGAACCAAAGCACTCCTCTCATTGAGATGAGTATTTTTATCTGTGTTGCTCATATTAAGGCTTAGAGTGAACTGAACAAAAGGGCCTATTGAAACAACACACACACACACACACACACACACACACACACACACACACACACACACACACACACACACACACCTCCGTTAAATAAAACCACACCTATGCGTGAACTTTGGACCAATGTGAAATGCATACTAACATTGGACGCATCTGGTTATTCTCATGAATGGTTCGATCGTTCCTTGCAAATCAATTCTAAGAATGAATATGTCACTTTGTGGACCACAAACAACAATCAAATCCCTCGTCCAGATTCTGTGCTTGTAATGATGAAGTCAAAGCATACAAAAGTCATTAAATCCTAATGCCAGATTAGCTCACAGTAGAGTGAAATGTGATATTCCTTTGACACAATCTGCCTTTCTCAATCAGCAATACTTTGCAAAGTCAAAGGTTTACACTAACTCAGTGAGCGCCTCAAAGACAAACTTCTCTCTCCAAAAAGTGGTGGCACTTAACCCTTTGTTTGTGGGAGGTCAGGCACACGGCCACCAGAGAAATGCAAAATTAATGAGCTGTGTTTGATTTGATGTATCCTTTCATTCTGTATTGATTCATCACGGTCATTTAACCTCTGGAAGACTGCGGAGAGAATGCCAGAAGAATTTATTTAAATTTTTGGCTTTGCCTGTATAGATTGCCAATGTAATTGCGCCAACTCTAAAAAGTATCATATTAAATCAAATTATAATGATGGATTAGATGGCTGCTGATGATGATGATGATGATGATGAATGGAGTTAGCAGCCTGCTACAAGAGCTCCACAAGTCTTTCACTTTCATTTGTGTCCTAAGCCTTATGTGTCATGTAATTTTTTTTGCATGTTGCGTGGACCTGTCGTTGTCTGTTTACAGAGTTTTTGGCCATGGCATTCACTGAAGGAGAATGCGGTGCTTGATGGTTGCGCCTTTTTGGCAGGCCATGCTTGCATTGGCACCAATTTTGAGGAGAATGTCAGCGCTATTGGATTGTTGCTGCTTTACGGCCACAGTTCACTTCTTTTTGCACCCAACGGGAGCATTTTTGCAACAGTGCCATGTGGTTTAGCAGAAATGTCGGTGGTGATGGACCATTTGCAATGGTACGACTGGATGAATGGATGGCTGGAGGAACCTAAAGTGAGGATCGTCATCAACATGGGGGCAGCAGGAAAGGTGGACAGGAGCCGTCATCTGAAATAAAGATCTACTGTAAACGAGACCGGAGAATTGAACCATTCGATCTGCGTGTTTGTATGTTACGCCGGGTGCCTGCATTGCTGCTGTGCTGCAAAGAACTCTGTTGCACGACAGAGCAATGACACATGCCACAACGTGAGGCTCTCCAACCCTCCTTTTATTGAAGCTGTGACGTGAAATCTGACTTCCCCCTGATCGCCTTTGCCCTCCAACTGATGCCATTGCAGTGCCTGTGCAAAGCCTGGCGAACAGGGTGGCAGCAAATCGAGCAGCTGTTCGATTAGAAGTGCCAGCTCAAACAACCTGCACTTGCAGTGTCTGATCGGATTTGTATTCGTTGGCCCAAACAACTCCAGATCACAGCCCAAATTGGACCAGTCACCTACTGTTAAGTTCAGAACCAAAGTGATTAATATTTTTTTGGATCCCACAAATGCAGGCTCAGACAAAATGAGATAAATTTTTTTTTACAGAAACTGCGCTGACAAAGTACAAACAGAAATCGCTGGTCACAAGGAGCCAGGAAAAAAAAAACTAACAAAAAACAACACATAACAAAAAGCGTTTGCAAAAGGCAAGGTAATAGTTAAGATGAGAATATAAACGAAATGACAATTGCATGAAACAAAATAAGAGCAAGATTAAAGACTAAATATCAATACTCGAAAACAAGGAACTGGAGAGCAAAAAAGACGATGACGAGGTCTAGAAAACAACACTTGAGCATAAGCAGCAAACACGGTCAATAATCCAACAAAGAACGACATAAGTCGGAGTCCTTAAACCAGGGATAGGCAACTCCGGTCCTCGAGAGCTACGGTCCTGCTTGTTTTAGAAATTCCCTCTTCCAATATCTTCAAATACGTGAAAGGGTATTTTTTATTACCACACATTGGCCTCTTTCGTAGCGATGCATGTGGGTGAGAGTGCTTGGAAGGGAGACTCCACAGACAAACGTCTGTGAATCCGCAAAAAAATTCAACCAATATATTTACCAATTTTTCTCTCTCCAAGCCAATTTCAGGGCACACATAGACAAACACCCATTCATACTTACACTCACATCTACAGACAATTAATCAGTTAACCTGCATGTCTTTGGAATGTGGGAGGAAACCGTTGTACCTGGAGAAACGCAGGCACGGGGAGAACATGCCAACTCCACACCATGTACCTCCAAATGTTCCCTTTATTTTTTGAGCAATTCATACACAGTATATATAATATTAGGGGTGCAACGATACATGTATCTGTATTGATACAGTCATCACGTTTCAATGCACATTGCATGATCAATACATTTTTGTTTTTTCTTTGATCATTGCCAGAGTGTTTTTTCAGCAGCTCCAGCCGTGCCCATTATGCCCACTAACTGTTTATGAAATTTAAAAAAGAAAAACCATGACTCAAACTCCTCAAACAGGTTCAAAACGAGCACAAATGGTTGTTGGATAGTTGTGATAGGCTTCTTTGTGTGTTTATCAACATGCCTCTTGTGGGTTGTTGTGCTCACAGCATTGTCTCCCAATTAATTGACATTCATGGAGTTGTGCTTGGTGAATTGTGCTTGTGTTTGAGTAGGAAATCGGGGGAATCCGCAAAGCATACGGTGTGAGCGGAGAAGTCAAGAAGCTGCCTGTGTCCCTCATAATTGAAAAACCCAGAAAGCCCTGCTTAGCTGTACAATACAATACAATAAATTACCTTTTAATTTCTAAAACACTTTAACAACATCTTTAGATGTTACAAAGTACTTTGCAGAACTTTTATTAAAATACCAGCAGAAAATTGAAGCATACTGTATTACCGTTATGTACCTATGAAGTCTCGATGCTGAATTCATGAGTCTTCGCAGCTACATCACCAACACATGGGCTGCTAATCAAACTTTGGCTGCCTTTCAGACTGCAGGTGACATAATCACTGGCTCAGCTCAGAGCTATAGCAATTCATGAAGGGCTAACGGCAAACAAAGACATCCCACTATGTGGGTCATTCCAGAATTGAAGGACATTTTGGCTTCAAAATTCTTGAAAAACAAAACTTGACTTTTCTGATTCTCGACTCCATATTCATCAATAATGGGTAATAAACCAGCAAAGACTTGATTCACTCATCTTAGATCAATGGTACAATTTTTATTACGTGATTCATTTGGCATTTACAAGACCTGTCACTGAAAGAGGGTTGCAAATCTGGAGGAAGAAGCTACCTTTTTAGCAAACTTATGGTTGCAAATCTGGAGGAAGAAGCTACCTTTTTAGCGAGCTCTTACTGCGAGAGTTGCCACCTTTCAGATCTGGAAATAAGGGACACACCTTATCCGCATCGAATCACATATATTTGCCATGTGAAAAAAGAAACTGCTTTGATTTAAGTGACATTATTTAACATGTCATATTAGCCTCTGGGCCCTGGAGTCACTTGACGGTCAGTAAGGAAGGAGAAGTCACTTTTACTACAAGTGAGTAGTAGCATTCCAACCGAGCCATGTTATCGCATCGTACTTAAAAAGACAGACAGAGGATTTGGCACAGAGCAGAGAAGAATGCAATAGACGAGATGGAGGCTCAGTGTTCACATTTGTCTGTGACGGACAGAAAACAGTGAAAATCGAAGATCGACTGGTTAACACGTAATGCAGTGGTGCAGCGTTGGATTCCGGGGCCCGGCCTTCCTGTGCGAAGTTCGCATCTTCTCTTCGTGCCTGTGTGGGTGTTCTCCGGGTACTCCGGGTTCCTCCCACATTCCAAAAACATGCATGGCAGGCTGATTGAACACTCTAAATTGTCCCTAGGTGTGAGTGTGAGCGCGGATGTTTAGTTTGTCTCTCTGTGCCCTGCGATTGGCTGGCAACCGGTTCAGGGTGTCTCCCGCCTACTGCTCGAAGACGGCTAGAATAGGCTCCAGCACGCCCCGCGACCCTTGTGAGAATAAAGCGTCCCTTGTGAGGATAAAGTGGATTGGAAAATGGATGGATGGATGAGGATATATAAAAAAAAAAAAAATCCTCGTCTCA
>NW_017806059.1:2149018-2149375 GCF_001891065.2 Hippocampus comes | reverse complement strand
TATATATATACATAGCTCAATTTCAGCCAACATCATAAAATGTGTCCGTTTATTTATACGTGAATTCTACTCTCCGTTCCTTTTCAAGAAAATGATCTCTGACCCTTGTCATACCAACATGCCTCTTTTCCAGGGATCCTTCATGATCAAGATCGTTTGCCCTTCGGTTAGCCATCCTGGGTGAGTCCCATCCCTCAGCAACTGGTTCATTTGTGCTGCTAGGCACTCATGGGGTGCTGTGAGTTTCTTTAGCCAGTAGGTGTGGACCATGTCCGGGCCTGGTGCTCTCCAGTTCTTCATATCTGAGACTCTTTCCTGTATGTCTGCCACTGTTATGGTAACTGGGTTCTGTTCAGG
>NW_017806059.1:2147876-2148992 GCF_001891065.2 Hippocampus comes | reverse complement strand
CACTGCTGTTATGTGCGACCTCCTTCTCCCATATGCCTTTCCAGTACCTTTCAGTTTCCAGTCTTGGTGGGTCTGCTCTGCTGTTAGAACCCTGCCATTGAGCGTACACTTTCGCAGGTTGTGTTGCGAACAGCCTGTTTATTCGTCTGGCCTCATTCGCTTTCGTGTACCTCTTTAGGCGACTGGACAAGGCTTGGAGCCTTTGCTTGGCAGTTTCGAGTGCTTCAGGTATGGTCATCTGGATCTACCTCTCGGGTCTCCGTCAATTGACTCACATCTTTCCGAGCCGCCTTGATCTTTGCCTCCAACCGTCTTTTCCATGGTAACGTATATCATGGCTCCCATGGTTGTTCTTATAGCCAAGCATCTCGAGGATCACTGATGCTGAACCGTATATCAGCTCATTGGTTTCCGTGATCTTACGGTAGGGATCGCCCTCAGTGCTGCATTCACACTTTCCATGAGACTTTCAGGTGGTACTTCACATAGCCATTGTAATTGGTTTCTAGGTTTCCCAGGCATCATTCTCGCCATGACCTTAGCTTTCAGGTCAGTTGCTGCCTCGCTCAGCATTTCATTCATTGGGTAGGGTACACCCTGAGCTGGTTGCCACCCAATCGCTGGGCACACAAAGATGAACAACCATTCACGCTCACTTCTTCTTCTTCTTCTCTTTTCGGCTTGTCCCTTTTCAGGGGTTGCCACAGCGAGTAATTAATTTCCATCTTTCCCTGTTCTCTGCATCCTCTACTCTGACTCCAACTACCTGCATGTCTTCCCTCACGGCATCCATGAATCTCCTCTTTGGCCTTCCTATCTGTCTCCTACCTGGTAGCTCCATCTCTAACATTCTCCTACCAATGTATCCACTGTCCCTCCTCTGTACATGTCCAAACCATCTCAGTCTGGCCTCTGTCACAATCACACCGAATTTCAATTATTCCGTTAGCCTGCTGTGCATGTTTTTGGAATGTGGGAGGAATTCAGAGTACTCAGAGAAAACCCACGCAGGCACGGGGAGAACATGCAAACTCCTGTGTGTGTGTGTGTGTGTGTGTGTGTGTGTGTGTGTGTGTGTGTGTGTGTGTGTGTGCGTGTGTGTGTGTGTGTGTGTGT
>NW_017806059.1:2123885-2140912 GCF_001891065.2 Hippocampus comes | reverse complement strand
TCCCCTCCCGGCTTCCATGAATCGGCTCTTTGGCCTTCCTCTCTGTCTCCTACCTGGTAGCTCCATCTCTAACATTCTCCTACCAATGTATCCACTGTCCCTCCTCTGTACATGTCCAAACCATCTCAGTCTGGCCTCTGTCACAATCACACCGAATTTCAATTATTCCGTTAGCCTGCTGTGCATGTTTTTGGAATGTGGGAGGAATTCAGAGTACTCAGAGAAAACCCACGCAGGCACGGGGAGATGGCGGGGTTAGGGGTGGGTGGGCTATTGATATGGGTGGGCCCTGTGGTCTTGCTGCCCCACCAGTCATGCTGTCTTGTGCGACAAGACATTTTGTCTGTACGAGGAACCGCCACAAACTGTAAGTTATTAATTTCATCCAGTGAGGTCGGTGGGTGGGAAAAAGTGTGTGTGTGTGTGTGTGTGTGTGTGTGCGTGGCGGGGTTAGGGGTGGGTGGGCTATTGATATGGGTGGGCCCTGTGGTCTTGCTGCCCCACCAGTCATGCTGTCTTGTGCGACAAGACATTTTGTCTGTACCAGGAACCGCCACAAACTGTAAGTTATTAATTTCATCCAGTGAGGTCGGTGGGTGGGAAAAACAAGAGCACCAAGCAACAACCTCTGGTGTTCATTTGAGAACCAGACCAAAGTTTTTATGGCACTCCTGGTTACAAGTTGAGAGACATCATGCACAATATGTTAGATCACATTTTTTGCACATTATCTGAGATAAATTGTCCATGAAACCAATGAAGAGAAAATGACTCAAAACTCAAAAGAGCCACAGCTGGAGCAAGGCAAAACCACCAGAGCCATGTAGTCGATGTGTGATTACAGTATGACATCCCATCAGGACATGGCTCATTTTTCATAGCCTAAGCATTTGTTGGCCCCATCTTAATGCTACTTCTAAGATTATAGTCAGAATAATTTCACAGTCTGTCTGATGATGGCTATGATTTTGTTATTCAAATTGTGTATTTCACCCAAAGTGTATGCCCTCCATCCATCTATTTTCCGATCCGCTTATCCTCACAAGGGTCGCGGGGATGCAAACTCCACACAAGAAGGCCGGAGCTGGAATTGAACCCTGTCCCTCTGCATTGTGAGGTCGACACGCTAACCACTGGTCCACCGGGTTCCCCCCAAAGTGTATGTTTTGTTTTAATATTAGGAGATGCGCATCCATCCAATAATTTTATACATGGGAAAATTCTTGCCGAGATAAGGACATGCAATGACAACAAAGAACCTGTTTACAAAACATTACAAAATATTTTGTTTTATTTTTAAATTCTTGACTATTTTTTTTTGTTGCTGACAAACCTCTGCTCCACAGTCTGCCACATTGAAAACAAGTGGAAATGTCAATATTTTTTCGCAAATCAATATGTGAGTCATGTGAGCTCTAAATATTCGACTTGCTCTCCGAAAATTTCAGGTAAGGGGCCAACAAACAAACGTTAGTCTGCAGCCCTAAAGATTGACTTTTATAGTGACTCCAGTATTTGACATTAAACTCATTTTGGAAAGCAGCACTTCAATTGTAAATTTAACGAATCACTTTCATAGGTTCGCTCAGCTTTAACATCCTGTATTATGAAAGAATACGATTTGTAGGCATGTATATTCTGCAACAAAGTGGTCCCGTGTGGTTCCGATGACTGTAATTTGGTTCAATGAGAAGTTTAAAGCCCAAGGAGGACACATCTTCAAGGAAGCCTTGAGTAGTTGCCCAGCCATCCTGAGTGCTGTCACACTTCCAGGAATAATACAGCCAACACTGATTTGAATCACACACTGCTAAGATCCAAAAAATTATTCTGCCAAAATTGCTCTCTGCATCTCTAAACTAAACAGTAGGGGTTCTACCGAACACTGTTTTTTCAGTGACGACTTTAAGGACTTGAGGGAGTTGTAATTTTTGAAGGCTTCTAATTCTTTTAACTCGGATTCCAGAAAGCTGGGATGTTGCGTTCTATGATGAACGGTACTGCTTGTTTTTGAACAACTGAAAGAGTTTAATGTAAAAAGTCCAATAAAATGTTTCCAATGCTCAGTCAGCGATTCAAAAACAATTGCGTCCAATACGTCATCGCTTCATGAAATGCAATTTGTGCAAACACAATGGTGGAGAGACCTGGTTGCTATGGTTGGCTCCACGGGCCAAAGAAAAGAAAGCAAACACACAATTTATCCTGTGAGTGCCGGTTTCACTGTATTACCATACTTGTTACATTTTTTATATTTTATTCGAATAGCCGATATATGATGAGACTTAAATAAATGATTGCAACATGGCTCGGTGGTCGGCTGGTTAGCACGTCAGCCTCACAGTGCAGACGTGCAGGGTTCGATTCTGGCTCCGGCCTCCCTCAGTGGAATTTGCATGTTCTCCCCGTGCCTGCGTGGGTTTTCTCCAGGTACTCTGGTTTCCTCCCACATTCCAAAAACATGCGGGGCAGGTTAATGGAACGCTCTAGATCAGGGGTGACCATTACGTCGATTGCGATCGACCGGTAGATCGCAGACTGGTCCCAAGTCGATCCCGAGGAGTGTAGAGGACAAAAAAAACAAACAAACAACCATTTGTGTGTTTTTGTGCATGCTAGTAATATATTTTTTTGTGTTAATGTACACTGCACCCTAATCATCCTATCCATCTCATTTTCACAAAAAGTATTAAAAAAATAAAACAAAATAAAGCAGGTAAATCTTTAACCTACGGTGGCGCGTGACCTGCGTCACCGGGAGTTGTTAGTGCTCAGCAGTCTGCAATTGCAGCTTGTAATCAGAGCTGTTGCGCTATATCTTTTATCGTTATCATTATTCTCATTCAGAGTTTGTTTTGTGTACAATTCACCGAGGGCACGGGCAAAGAATAGGAATCTTGAGGGCCCAGGGAAGCACTGTAAAACGGTATGTGTGAGCTACGATAGTTAACAGGCTGCAAAAGTGCGTAGCATGCCTCCGTGTCGGGCTGTTGCTCATCATGGCGTGCGTGTGTGTGTGCGCGCGTGTGCGGTAACCGGTTGATCGCGGGAGGTTGATTGATCAAAAAGTTGATCTTTGGCCCAAAAAGTTTGGGCACCCCTACTCCTGATTGTCCCTAGGTGTGAGTGTGAGCGCAACTGGCAGGCAATCGGTTCAGGGTGTCCCCCGCCTACTGCCCGTGAGAGGCTCCAGCATGCCCTGCAACCCCTCAGCGAATCAAAAAATGGATGGATGGATGGATGGATAATTTTCAGCTCATACATTTCCTGGTCAATTGCAAGTACCCCAAGCTGGTTTTAGAAGTCAATGTCTTCATTCCGTTCATGAAGGACATGAGACTGAACAAGATAGCAAAGAATGACTAAATATGAAGGATGAGGTGCCAGAGAACTGGGTTAAGTCAAGTGCGGTTTTTAGTTTGATTCCCAAATTGGTGCAAAAATTTATGTTAAAAACATCCATCCGCCCATTTTCTAATCCGCTTATCCTCAGGAGGGTTGCAGGCATGCTAGAGCCTCTCCCGGCTGACTTCAGGCAGAATGCGGGTTACACCCTGAACTGGTTGTCAGCCAGTCGCAGGGCACATAGAGACGAACAACCATTCGTGCTTACAATCAGACAGACCCACAATTTAGAGTGTTCCATCAACCTACCATGCATGTTTTTGGAATGTGGGAGGAAACCGGAGTACCCGGAGAAAACCCACGCAGGCACGGGGAGAACATGCAAACCCCGCACAGGAAGGCCGGGGCCCGGAATCCAACCCTGCCCCGCTGCATTACGTGGTAAGCAGTCGATCACCGTCCCGCCCTGTTAATAACATGGTACTTTTTTTTTTTGTCGCCGTAATTTAGATCACTGCTCAATCATAGCATGATGAACAATTGCAACAAAGGAAGAAAAGGACTCTTTACGATGATTCCAATCCATCCAGAGCTTTTGCTCAGTATTTTCAGCTAGGTTTAGTCATTGATGCTCATGGTCTTAATATTTGTGTGAGGATATTTTTAAAATAAATTTTTCAACCTGAGAGCCACAGTAGCATGACTGACCATTCAAGTCATTAGCCCATGTGGGTTTCACCCCTTGGGTTATACTGTCATACTTTGGTTTCAACCAAACAGGTTTAGGGATGAGAGAAAACTCCTCTGGCCTTATTGATATCGGTCTTTCACTAAGCGACCCTTATCCTAAGCGTACCCCCAAGCCTTTCTAATACTCTATTTCTTCTCAATGTGAGATGTTGACACAGACTTTATGTAACTACATGTGGTTTCTATTTCCCCTGCCCTCCACGGCTCTGAATCTCCCGTTGCCATCTCCTTTTCCACTCTACAACAATTCCCATCCTGCTATTCAGTTGCATCTGCCTTAATCATGGTCATGGCTTTAAGAAGAAAAATTCCGGCCATCAATTCATTGAGCACTACTTCAGTTGTCTTGCTTTTGGATGTTTTTGCTCTTTTATCGGCTAAATCACAGTAAAAATGAGAAAGCATGAGAAAGATGGATTTAATTTTTCCACTTTTCAGAAAGTTTCTAGCTGGAATAACATGCATGCTGTCATCTCAATATGTTAATTTTCACATCTGCAAAAAAAAAAAAAAAGTAATTTTTTTTCATGGATAATGGGGAGAGATTTTTTTTTTTTTGGAAGTATTGTAAATGGGCTGTGAGAGGGGTGTGGTAGCCTTCCTCTGAGAACGACTGTTTGGAAAGAAAACAGTGCCAATATAATGAAATGCATTCACATACGCTGGTAAATGTCCTGGCAGCTCAGGACCCACACCCTGCGACACATTTGCCAATTGTCTCTTCCTTCTTGTCTTTTTTTGTTTCGTTTTGTTTTCTTCTCTTCCCATCCTATCCGAGGGATAGTGTCAGACTGCCACAAAAGCTCTGCCATGTTTTTTGTTGATTCAGCAACGAAAGTTTCCTAACAACTTCACAGATAATAACTCATTCCTTAGAGGTTGAACCTACGAGCTCCTATTTGTGAAGGGCAAGCGACTGATCTCAGTGAGTGAGATGATAATTCACATGTACACTATAAATAATCAGAGTTAGTAGTGTTAGACAGTTTGTTGCCTGGATACAACAACAAAAACATTTTGCGTTCAAATCAACCACACTTCCTTCAGGACAGCAGTAGCTCATTCATTCAAGACTTGGAAAGTTTAAATCCTGTTGCATACAAAAAAAATAATAAACCTCGATGCTTTATGCACTGCAAAACTATCATACCTGTGCAATGTGTGTGTGTGTGTGTGTGTGTGTGTGTGTGTGTGTGTGTGTGTGTGTGTGTGTGTGTGTGTGTGTGTGTGTGTAAGACAATGAAATGATATGTTCCTCCAGTGCTCAGAATGGTACCATAAAACCATCATGACAACTGCAAATTCCCCATTAAATTCTCAGTCTGTCCATTTCCGCTGCATTCAGACTTTCCTTTCTGACTTTTTGTCCTTTAATCCCCTATTGACCGAAACCCTTTTTTTTATCGCCTCCACTGCTTGTCGAATATCACTTTTTACTCTCCTGGCAGGATGTGCATTTAATTTCTGTCAGTGTGTAATAAAGTAGAGGCATTGTATGCCCCCCGCCCCCACACATCTCCAATTCTGAAATCAATTTTTTGCATAGTTTCCCGACTTTAATGTAATAATTTAAATAGACAAAGACAAGCCAAGTAAAGGGAAAACATAGTTTAAGCTAATTGGCCCTGTGAGAAAAAAAAATGTTGTTCCCTTAGCCAAATCATGAATTAACCGTGGCTCATCACATTATGCGAAAGCTGAGCTCATTTTCACTGACCACACCAAAACCTGATTACCTCCAGACCTGTTCATTCAAGAAATCACATAAACTTAACCTGTGTGGCAAAACAAAGTCGGCCAAAACATTTCAAGTAGCTGCAACAAAATGCCACAATCCAAAGAATTTCAAGAACAGATGAGCAATAAAGTAAGTGACAAGTATCAGTGTGGAAATGGTTATAAAGCCATTTCAAAAGCTTTCGGACTCCAGCAAACCACGGAGAAAATATGCAAGAAGGGTGAATCAGTCTTCAGTGGCCAGTCTGCAAAAATGACTCCAAGTGCACAGCGACAAATCATTAAAGCCATGTGGTGGGTGCCAAAAGGGACCCAGGAAAACAACTTCAGAACTGCTGGCTTACCTTTATGACTAAACAATAAGAAATAGACTGAGTGAAAATGGCATTGATGGAAGAGTTCCAAGGCTAAAGCCACTGCTGAGCAAAAGGAACAGCTGGGCTCATTTTACTTTGTTGTTTGACTTTAGGCTTAGTCCCTTTTTATCAGGGCTCACCACAGGAAGTTATTTGCATGAGTGTACTGTAAAGGGTGTTGCCGCTGGAAAGGACTGGATGCTACTATTCACCCTGATTGCATTTGATCCCCAGTCCGCAGTGTCTGATATCAGCTCTGCATCCAGACAATGCTCATCTTACTTTTGCAAAACAACAACAAAACATCTCAATGCTTTTTTTTTGTTGTTGTTGTTGGGTTTGTTTGTTTTTTCCACAAACGGAACAGCTTTTTGAAAGACGTTTGTCTCATTGCACCTGGCGTTTGTGTAACAGAATTTCAGAACAAGAACCTCATGCAGTCGAACCTCTTTTCAACGTAGCCTGTTTACAAGGTTTTCACATTTCAAACTGCCAATTTCATGTAATTCATTTTCCATTTGAGGGTTTTCCTTACAACAAACACCCTTATAACATTAACTTCATTATAACAACCCGATTTTTTCACAAAATTGTGAAAAGTCCTTCATTAAATGACCTTGTTTCTGAACAAAATGGACAGCGCGGGATTCCCCGCCATTGCTTAGCAACGATCCGATCGACTCGTACATTGTTGTACTTCTGGGGGCACGGCGCGGTCCTGAGCACATGGTCTTAAAACACATCTGGTAAATGGAAGCAAGTCTCGCTGTCTGCGAAGGCTGAAATGGTGGCTTATTTTCGAAAAGGAGTCTCCCAGATGAAGCTCAGCTGCAGACTACGAAATTGGCAAAGTTGACGATTTCTACAATCATCCGTAATGGCAACAAAATCATGGCAGAGTTTGAGGCCAACAGATTGAAAAGATGATCGTAAACGGCTTCGGGGCGCGGCACATCCTGAACTGGAGAAGGCACTTTTCATTTGCTGACTAAATGTTTTTCAGAGATGAAGTACGAACGTGACAGTTGTTTGTTTCATGTCTTATAAAATCATTTTTCTTCATACTGTATACACCTAATTGACATGTTTATACTGCATTACATGTTCATGGTTTTACATCGATAAAACCTTATACTGTATTATTCATTGTATTTGGCTGCCATTTTATTGGAAATGGTGACAATAAACAACCATCATAACACACAGATCCGTGATGTCCCTTGAGGTACGTTGTAACATTAGTTCGGCCTACAGTTTGTGACTTCAAGTTCAAGCCCACTTGAGGTCTGCAGCAGGACAACAATACAAAACACATCGGCAAGTCAACTTGAAAAAATGAAAAGGATGGTTTTGGAGTCGCATCGGATTGACATTCTTTGGCAGACACAGACAAATGTGAAAGACCAATTGCCACTTACAGAAAATGCTTGCTTTTAGTTGTAGCTGTTAATGGTGGCCCAGCCATTTATTAGGTTTCGGGTGCAAGTACTTGTCACACAGGGCCAGTTACTGTAACTTGTGAATGTTTTGTTTCTATTTGTCCCTGAAAAAATGACACTGTTTCAACCTGCATTTTACTTGGGGTATATTTTTCTCATATTTACATCTTAAACATCAAAATGTGGAAAATAAATGAGGGGAAAAAAAAAAGAAAATACATGAGGAGTAGATATGTAGCTAATAGAACAGAGCTGAATGCCACTCAACCTTGGTGAATACAAGTGATTTGAACTCTCCAAGAGGCAATTCACGTTTAAAGTAATCATTTGGAGAAACTGTGGGAATGATCTTGCATCATGGTTTCCTCGAATGCATTTATATTGAGCCATGGAAAAGTAGTCTCTGTCCTGTCTGTACTTTTTTATTGCCTAGTTTGGATATTTACACAGAGAGAGAACCGCATATCATTCTGCACACTGAAGCTCAGACTTGGATGTCTGCATTCACATTCATTGACCAAATTTTTCAGACCTCAATGAACTTTTTGAGGTAAGCAATGGTCGCAAGATCATAATTTAATGTCATTCTGCCAACTTCTCAGTGAATGTTGAACATTTCATGAGGATTACGCATTTTCACGGGACTCAATTGTCAAACTGAGGCAGCTGAAGCAAAGCACGACCAATTAGAGCAGGGATGCCAATTACGTCGATCGCGATCGACCGGTAGCTTGCGCACTAGTCCCAAGTCGATCACAAGGGGTGTCGAGGAAAAAAAAACAAACATTTGCGTGTCTCTGTTCATGTTCGTAACATATTTTTTTGTATTAATGCACACTGCACTTTAATCATCAGTCTCACTTTCACAAAAACTATTAAAAAAAATAAAATAAAATGAAGCAGGTCGTCTTTAACGCACGGTGGCGCGTGACCTGCATCACCGGAAGTTGTTAGCGTTCAGCAGTCTGCAACTGCAGTTTGCGGTCAGAGCTGTTGTGATGTAGCCCTGTACTATTATTATTATTATTATTATTATTATCAGGCAAAGTGCGTTTCGTGTGCAATTAACCAATGGCACTCACAAAGAATGGCAATCAGGACAGCCGAGAGAAGCATTTTAAAACGGTACGCGTGAGTGACGATAGTTAACAGGCTGCGAAAGTGAGTCCACATCAGGTCTCCCACTCAGGTAGGCAGGAAATCCTTCTCACAAACTCACAAACTCTTGTGTCTACTTTATTTTTATTTTTCGTTCATCTTAGGGGCTGTGTTGACTGTTGTTCATCATGGCATGCATGTGTAAGTGCCTGTCTATGCGCCCAGGTGTATGCACCTGTAACGGGTCGATCTCGGGAAGTTGGTTGATCGAAGGTGTAGCCACCTTGGATGGCTGCAGAATTGTCTGTTAATCATTACAATATCACGGTTCCATATTAGATAGTGTTATGTTAGGACTGTCCAGTTTCAGGTTGAATGGGAAAAAGTCTGATCATAAACAAGGTCATACCCATCTTTAAGTACCAATAAACATGACTTGCACACCACTCTGGAGCTCATCTTCCAGCCTGTTCTCATAAGAATTCTGTCTAGGCTTTTGTATCTACCGAAATGCTCTATAAGTAGTGTGACTGCTCATTTGTTGTCGTCATTTATTTTCTTTAATTATCGATACTTGTGAAGACAACATGAACAATGTCAAATGACCGCAGAATGTAGCTCTTTGTGTTTTTAAGCACAGATCGGACACAGCGGAACACAACCATGCATTTTCTCTCCAGTTTATCTTCATTCGGCTCACAGGTTGCTGGAGCCAAGCCCTCGTGGAAGCTGACCTTGTGGAAGCGGTAGCACACACCCGAGACAGGCTGGTTGGCAATCTCGGTACAGTAGAACCTCAAAGTCAAATGCCTCCAAGGCCACTTGTAGGTCTCCCTTGCACATGCAAATCCAAAAACTAACTGATCAATAATCCAGACTTTTTTTTTCCATTATTTTAATGTTGTAGCTGAAATGTTACACAGTTAAGATTCTGACCCTCATTATTCTGGACTCTGGATGGCCGGCACGGTACAGACACAACTTTTTACGTCACAGGAACCTGTGGGGAATGAATTGGCCTTTTGGGATACGTTGCTTGGATATAGCAGAACCTATGGATGGGATATACAATACATATAGAAGATGTATCGAAAAAAAAAAAGTCATCCTGTTATGAACTGTAGCCATGGTGACACACGAGGTGGAGAAAATAAACATTTGCAGAGTGTATACCGCCACAGAAAGAGAAAGGTAGCCATTCATTGTTGCTATGTTGCAATAAGTGGTCACCTAAAATGTTTAAACAATTCAAAATGACGCGGCTAAGGTGTTGCTACTGAACGTTACGAGCCTAGAAACATGCAAAAAAAATGTCTCCAGTAAATGTGGGGGCAACTTAAGCAAGAAGATTGGAGTCAGGCAGGGGGCCCACAGTCATAAGTAAGTCAGGGGGGAGCCTGAGGAGAGAAGAGAGGTCATGGGATTACGTTGTCTCATGGTATTGAGTCAGAGCGCCTGGGCAATGCAAGGAGGTGCATTTATGTGTTTCACATCCAAATGTGAAACTGTGTTCACACTTGACTCGGTTCATTTGGGGCCTCGGTAACATTACGGTGAAAAGTGACAATCCACCAGTATCTCACCTGTCCTTTCCTCCAGTGCGTGTGCAATGGAGGAAATCCCGGTTGAGCAGAATTTTGGGAAACTTAGATTTCTGCCCGACAAAATGTCACACATGGTGATCACTCTGTTTGCCACGACTGGGAAACATTTTGTTGAATGCAAAAGAAGTCGGGCTGCAAGCCAAATAAACCAGGACCAAATACAGGACCGACAGTATGTGATTCAAAATGCTGGACCACAAAACTATTGTAAAATACATTGCATGTGTTCTCCTGTTCATTCTAATGCAGTGCCCTCCGATAGTGTGGCCGAACGACAACGGTCACATAAATGATGATATTCATTTTGCTTGTTTCCTTGTGACTGTCTGGGACGACGCAGACAGACGACAGATTGCTGGCCAGGACAGTCTGGCAACAGTCAACAACACGGAGGCATTAAGAGTCTTTAGTTTTCAAAATGAAGACTTTCAAATTAGACTAAATGGAGCTCAGAAAAGCCAATGTTGTACAGTTCTCTGATATCTAGAGAGTTATGTCGCTCTGCTTGCATGCCACATTACTTCTACTACTCATGCCTTTTTTATACATGTGCATAAAGGTGAGCATGTGTGGATAGTGGCTACTATATGAGATTGTAATTTCAGGCATCGTGAGAGAGGGCTCGCATGTGTTGAAATTTCCTTGTCGGGAAAAAATGCAACCCACCCTGCTGGTCTTTAATCCCAGCCTGACCTCTCTGACCTACTTTCTTTTGTCTGTCTGACCTACATCTGCCAGTCATCTAAAGGTCAACTCCAGAAGAAAAGGGTCATCATGACCTTCCCGCACCACTTTGGCATGTCTTAGAATTGTTAAAGGACTCACTTTGACGTAAAAAGGTAAAACCTGGATCATTTTGATTGTTTTTACTAACAGCTGTCACTTAAGGTTTGTCAAAAAAGAGGATCGATTCCTGTATTGAAAACATATATTTGGAGAAATTAGGACGGTGTGGTGTGTCATGCACAACCTGGATTTTGTGAAAGTGTGTTTAACGTCTGTGTGCACATGTTGGTGCCTGGCCAAATATGCAGAGGTCTGGCAGAGAGATACACACCAGGGTGTTCCTCCTAGATTTTGTGAAAATGCAAAAAGCTGGAGCGAGACAATCTTTCACAAACTTATGAACCAATCGGGACTCGCGCACTGACAGCATTTCCTGGTATCCACACTCTGATTTACGTGGGAATGCTCCTCAAGGACACCACAAAATGAGCTGTTTGGTACATTAATTGGATACATAATGCCCTGAGCTCGCTAATATGAATTCATATCATTTTTGACAGTAGCTACTGTAAAGATGATGCCCCCACATGATCCTCTCTTCAAATTTAAATCTTAATTCAGTTTTTATGGTGTGAAACAAGACAATTAAATCTACATCTCAATTAATTCGGTGGACAGGTCCGTTGCAGTCAATCACCATTTTAACCTTTGCGGTCACGGATTTTTATGACGCATTGTCTTTTTTCCACATTTTTTTTTTTTCTGCTTGAGGTGTGATACTAAGTCATTCCTGAATGTTTTTTTGACTTGCAATCACTCAAAATGTGCAGCTGTGTCAGAACAATCCATACAAATCTAGTTATTTATTTACGTATTCAGCCCGTGATCGTGTCGTGGTTAGTGCCCAGCGTTGTGGCTGCAGCAACCCTGGTTCAAATTCTGGTCACGGTATGTGCAAAGTTCAAACTTGTCTTCTGTGCGGCCCGGTGGTCCAGTGGTTAGCGCGTCGACCTCACAGTGCAGAGGTACAGCTCCGGCCACCCTGTGTGGAGTTTACATGTTCTCTCCGGGCCTGCGTGGGTTTTCTCCGCACACTCCGGATTCCCCCGCAGTCTAAAAAAAACGGTTGAACGTTTTAAATTGTCCCTAAGTGTGACTGTGCAGGGTTGTTATTTGTCTGTGTGTGCTTCCTCCCACATTGCAAAAACATGCATGTCGACTGGCTGACTGAACACTCTAAATTGTCCCTAGCTGTGAGTGTGAACGTGGATGCTTGTTTGTCTCTCAGTGTGCCCTGCGATTGACTGTCAACCAGTTCAGGGTGTCCCTCGCCTACTGCCCGAAGACACCCGGGATAGGCTCCAGCACCCCCCGCGACACTTGTGAGGATAAGCGGATCGGAAAATGGATGGATGGATTTATGTATTTGTTTTGATGCCCTCCGTGGACAATAATAGCAGCCCCCCAAAACCCTTCAGCCCGCTGATTACATTCTGAATGGCAATCTACATTTAAGTAGGCCTGGTAGACTATATGATTGATAATCATGATATTACGTGAGGCGGCACATCGGTCGACTGGTCAGCACATCCGCCTCACAGTGGAGAGGTTGTGGGTTCGAATCTGGCCTTCCTGTGTGGAGTTTGCATGTTATCCCTGCGCCTGCCTGAGTTTTCTCCGCACACTCCGGATTCCCCCCCACAGTCGAAAAAAATCACGCATGGTCGGTTAAACGTTTTAAATTGTCCCCAAGTGTGACTGTGGAGGGTTGTTGTTTGTCTGTGTGTGCCCTACGATTTGGCTAGCAACCGGTTCAGGGTGTCTCCTGCCAACTGCCCGAAGACAGCTGAGATAGGCTCCAGCACGACCGCGACATTTGTGAGGATCAGAGGATCGGATAATGGACTGGAACTCTGGAACTCTGTACTGTGCGCACCAGTCGACCACCATGCCGCCCATGTATGAACTTAATTAAAAGGTAAAATGATTATGTTTACATTTCAAGGTGGTTTCCTGAGAGAGGGATTTTTAGTAGTTCACAGTATCATTTCATATTGTTCTACATTTGTTGTACTTTTGAATAAAAATGTTTGAAATGAATTGCGAATAACATGTTGAATTACTCTATAATTATATTTGTTGTCAGTACCAGTGCTTTAAAACTGTCACTTTAAAAGTAATACAAAATATACAGGATTGTTATAGTTTTACAAAACTGAACTCTTGACACTTTCACAACGTAGGAACACACCATTCACTTTCTTGACACAGACCAATTGATAGAACTCCTATCGTACCCCTATTTCTGCAATGCTGTCTTCTTTGTTTCCATACACTGTCTTGTGTTTCGTTCTTAGTATTCAGAGGATGTGGTGTGAGTGAGTGTTGTGGAAAGAAACATGACGAGGCAACTACTTGGAAGAAGCAGTAAAGAGGCTGTGCAACAACAGAACTTTTTCCATTGACAGATAACCTGGCAGAATGACCTTACTGTGCGGCGTTCAACTTTCTATTGACAAAAATATCTTTGAAAAACTGAACTTGATGTGGGTGTTTTGGTATTGACTATGCCCAGTTTGACAGCCAAAATTAAGATTGCGTGTATCTCACCAAACACAAATGTGTCAAGTTGTTTTCCTGAGAGACAGTGGCAATGTATATTTATTTGCTAGCACGCTTCATATTTCTCTTGGACACATACTGTCGTAAACTACATGCAACTATGCAGACTCACGCGCACACACATGCACATGCACACAACACCACCAGGCCGTAGTGGCCTATGCTGTCAACCATCCATTATGTTCATGGAAAATAGGGACCCACCATCCCAATTTGAACAGCTGTGCATACATGTGTGCTCTGTGCATGAAAATACACCACATTCTTGGAAATGTAATGTAGGTATGCAGTATGCACAGCAGGCTCCTCCAAGTCCATCCGACAGAGAGGAGACTTTATATTTCATGCTTGTGATGGACCAATTTCCATGAATCAGTCTCTTTATGGTCGAATACAATTCCTGTGGAATAAATGGACACTCATTCTCTCTCCCCGTATCTTTTCGTCAAAGGTGTCTAGCAATGAGAGACATTTACTTCATTACACTTAAGTTACTTTTTGGATACATTTTGCTTGTCAAGGAAGGTTTAATGCAGCATACTTTTTATATTTACTCAAGTAAAATAAATCAAAGAAGAAATGCTGCTTTTACTTGGTTACATGGAGCTACATTCCACTCGCTACTTGAATTTTTATCTGCAGGTATTTATTTTTGCTTCTATTTCGGTTCGTCGGTCAACTTGTGCTGCATGACTTTTTAACCAATCCAACCTAACTTTTGAAAAAAAATATGAACAAAAATATTTTGAAATATAGATTTTTGAAATGTAGATGTTTTTTTTTAAATCCACAAATATGCAAATCCACCAGTGCAAGTATTCCGACTTGAGTATAATGTTCTACTCATTTCATTTTTTATTTCAATACATAATTCAGTCTTTTGAAAAATATATAAATTAAAAAAATATATATTTCTAAACATCCCAGGCACCAAAATAAAGTGTTTTTATCACACCGCAGTGAGGGTTGTTTGTGTCACTTCTGGTTTTATTTTGAAAGAATGACTCTCCTCTCGTTTCAGGTCACTTGCTGTTCCTCCTGTGAAAGTCTGATTGTCAGTTCCGCCCTGATTGTTTCCACCTGTCGCCCCTTACCTTGTGTTTCAATGGTCCTTGTCTCCCTTCATCCTGTGCCAGTGTGTTTCGTCCTCATGCGTGTACTCCAGCCTCTCGCTGTAGATCTGACCAATCCCTGCCTTGTTTCCACAGCCTTGCCCATTTTGAGTTTTCAGCCACCGATCCTCAAATGATGTACTCAGATCCATTAAGTACTCAACATGATTGCGATAATTGATGACTACTATCCAAAAGTGTTTGAGCTGTATTGTTACAGACAAACAGAAAACGAGGGGATGTTGTCCCAGAGTGACTTCCCTCAGGCGGGCCACTCAATCAACAGCATGAACTGATCAAACTGCAACTTAAACAGCTTTGTTTTGCTTTGTTTGTCAGAGAATCTCGGAGCCAGCAGCGATCCCACCCACACTGAGCCTATGAAGGTGAAGTGTGTTTGTCTGAATTACTGTGTGTGATTTTGTTCACATTTGCAACCAATCTTTTCTCTTGTGATGAGTGTCAAATGGGAACACATGAAGCCTTGCGGACTTGTAGGTTCATGTCATATATTTCTCCAACTAACCTCTAGTGGGTGATATTCCTTGTGGCAAGTTGATCCCTGTGGCTCAGTTTCCTCCAGTGTGGCCGACTAATTCATACAAATTGTGTGTGTGTGCTGGAAGGTGAACATCTTCCAATAATAATGGACAGAATAATGAAACACAGCCAAAATGAATGATGTCCACAAAAACGATGGAAATGCACCACCACCTAAAGGCTTGTGGATGTGTACCTGCGGCCAAAAGTGTCCGATTGTGTTCACTGTGCCATGCAGGCCACGTGATGGGCTTCGGTTCTCATGACTGCTGTGAGTCATGCCTGCGACAGGAGCACACTGGCTTCCACATGTGGAGCAAGCGCAAGAAACTGGCAACAGCTGTAGATGTTGAGCAGGCATAAGCAGTGGCTGGAAGATGGCCAGTGATACGTCCTCCAATGACCACATGTTTGGCTACAGTGGCGAGAGTGAGCTTGGCTGTCGTAATGTTACTGTGCCTAATGAACAAGCTGCCAGCAGCGACCTGAGCAGCTTGATGCGAGAAAATACGTCAACACATACATCTTATTAAAGAGTGATTTTTCAAAGAGGTACAGTGGAAACTAAAGTTGAGTGCCCAAGAGTCAAGAGAGAGTACAAATCAGAGTTCGGAAATGTCAGACAAGACCTCTGCACTTGTCATCAGACTTCACCTCAATGGCATTGGGAGGATAATCTTCACAAGTGTTTTTAGCTTTCTGTGTCTCTATTTAAATCTATTGAAACTTAGCCTGTATCGAAGGGGCCAGCCGGTATCACCTGACGCTCAACTGCAGGGCCTGTGGCGAGTATGGCTAACGTTACCATCATGACTAGGGTGGCACTACCATTTTGAATGAGCCAAGTGACAATCCAGAGTGTGGGAAAAAAAAATGTGAGCGGCCATTAAGACATTGAGCCTCATTCGCTCTCTGTGTGAATGTGCGTATGCATGTTTGCAGAAGTGGGCATTCCGTCAAACTGACTGACTGAAGGTACGTCAGCTCATCATTAGTTCCCGTTTCTGTTAGAAGTTCTGGCCGACTCACGTGGACCCAGTAGGTCCCTTGTCTGCAACAGCCAATCAGCATCGAAAATGGAATTTCCACGTCACACACAGGCGCCGCACAAACCGACACGGAGCCAGATAAAGAAAATAACATAAATAAAAAAACACTCACAAGTGGGTGATTGGTGAAATAAAAAACAATACGGGACACGCCAGTGAGGTCTGTGGAAATGAGACTTAGACAGCACTTGCTTTATTTTTTTCTGTTTTTGGCAGGTGTCAGGCATCATCTGTGTGTGATGTAGAACCAATTAGTCCATTCTCGACGCCATTTGGCTGCTGCCGATGAATTGGGAGGACTGGGCCGGCCGGAAATATTGATGACAGCTCACTGACTGACTCACTAGACTAAGAATACCAACCTCTGCATGTTTAACACACATCTGTGATACATGACTATGTTTGCACTTGAATATATGCATACACTATGAGCAAATTTACAACCTCCTCAACAATGTATATTATAAAAGCAATTAAGAAGCCAACATTCCATATTATGCCTGCTTTAACAACGCCTGTCATCTCAGAAACGTTGTGTTTCTGTCTACAGGCTAAGACACTTTTGTGTTTGCGCACACACACACACACACACACAAACACACACACACACACACACACACACACACACACACACACACACATACACAAT
>NW_017806059.1:2121252-2123824 GCF_001891065.2 Hippocampus comes | reverse complement strand
ACTTTTTTGTTTGCGCGCACACACACACACACACACAAACACACACACACACACACACACACACACACACACACACACATACACAATTGCAATGCATTGTTGACTAGATGCTATTTTTTAATTAGATAATCTCTCACTGACAGTACAAGAATACAGAGAATTTATTCCAACAGTATAGTATATATGTCGGAGTCGCCGACTTGTAATTTAAAGATCCCTAAATGATGGATTGTGGTTGTGCTCTTCCACCAAAATTACTTTAAGTAAGCTGTTATAGTCTCATTTGGAGTGTTTCCTCACATCCAAATTATAAGTAATGACATTGATTTGAAGCATGTGTTGGCTTTAGCTTGTATCCATTGCAAACCATGATTTTTTTTCACATGTAAAATAAATATCTGCTCACTTTGCTGCAAAGTCAAGAGACTGTATGAGGAGCTCATGATTTTCGAAAGGGTTTAAAAATGAATAGTGATCAATGCAATATGTTTCAATACAACAAGAAACAAAGGGCTTGGCAAAGACACAAAAAGATACAGGACAGAGCGAATAGAGCAAACGACAAACAGGTGAAACTCATAATCAGACAGAAGAGAGGCACACAAGAGAATACTGTTGCACAATAAAACTGGAAAGAAAATCAGAGATATTAACAACAACCGCTAACAATTTTGCTCATGCACGGGTGCATAGCAGGCCTTTAGCTTTGAATGTACTGCTTGGTGGTCATTTTTGTTCATTTGTGTCTGGGCATATGTCCCACTCCGAGACCCACACTAATGTTTTGTCAGCATGATTAATATTAGCTAGTGTCAGTGCATGCAGAGATACTTCTCAGTGCAGAGTTTCTCTATGGACTTCAATGCTGACTCAGATTCTGATGTCAATAGGTGTTTTTTGTTGTGGATTGTTGCTCAGGAGCAAAATGACTTGATGTTGTACATCAACACTTGGTGTGTGCGAATGTGTGTGTGTGTGTGTGTGTGTGTGTGTGTGTGTGTGTGTGTGTGTGTGTGTGTGTGTGTGCGGGCAAGGGTTTAGTTTAAGATATAACTAACTGCAAAGGTTGCCTTCATAAACTTACAACCTTGGCAGAGTCCAACCCTCACTGGAAACGATTCCGACTTACTGCCCTCAACAAACAGCCTTCAGCTTGACGGCATCCCTTACTGCAGGTGTCCACCAGCGAGTACAGGGGTTGCCGCCAAGACAGGCACCAACCACCTTACGGCCACAACTCAGATTGGCCGCCTCAACAATAGAGGCGCGGAACATAGTCCACTCGGACTCAATGTCCCCTGCCTCCCCCGGGATGTGGGAATGCTCTGCCGGAGGTGGGAGTTCAAATTCCTTTCTGATGGGGGGTTCCGGCAGACGCTCCCAACAAACCCTCATAATACGTACCGGCATCTTCCCCCACCATCGGAGCCAACTCATCACCAGGTGGTGATCAGTTGACAGCTCTGCCTCTCTCTTCACCCGAGTGTCCAAAACATGCGGCCGCAAATCCGATGATACAACAACAAAGTCAATCATCGAACTGCGGCCAAGGGTGTCCTGGTGCCAAGTGCACATATGGACGCCCTTATGTTTGAACAAGGTGTTCGTGCAAGACACTTCGTGATGAGCACAGAAGTCCAAAACAAAACACCACTCAAGTTCTGATCAGGGTGGGTGGGAGGGGGCATTCCTCCCAATCACACTCTTTCAGGTCTCACTGTCATTGCCCATGTGAGCATTGAAGTACCCCAGCAGAACAAGGGAATCCCCAGCAGAAGCGCTCTCCAGCACACCATCCAAGCATATTTAGTGACAGAATGGGGACATGGCGAGGCACTGAGGATCCAGATGATGAAAACTTCTGTTGGAACAATCCAAACGTGAAGGTGCTGCAGTCCGCAACCACAGAGGATGCCGCAAAAGAGACAACTCTGACCTGCATAGGCCGAGCTAAATTCCACATGATGTGCAGAGCCCCCCGGTTCCAGGGAGTCGACTGGATGACAACCTCACGGCCGGACCAAACACACCTCATGGCTTGGCGGCTCCCATGAAGCAACACTAGAGTTAAAACTTCTAAAAATGCTAAACATAACGAGTAGAAATCGTTAACACAAGAAAAGATTTTAAAAAAAATGAGAAAAAAATAAGAGAGTCTGTGAAATAAAATGAGATGAAAACAGGTTAAAGGGTAACAATATATATATATATTAAATATAAATTTTGTTGCCGTAACCCACAGTCACGGTTGACCACGAAACAACTAGTAGCTCGGTGTTCCAACATCCACAAAGGGCAATTGCTGTCACAACTTGAGATTGACGAGGTACAACGCAGGGTCCACGGTGAAGGGCCCCAGGCTGCCAGATCAGAGGAGGATGTCATACCAGAGATTGGGAGGCAAGCCCCAATGAATTCAGATGATGAGATTGGGAGGCCAGCCCCAATGAATGAAATGCTGAGCGAGGCAGCAACTGACCTGAAAGCTAAGATCATGGCGAGAATGAAAACTGGGCAACCGAGAAACCGATTACAACGGCTATGTGAAGTACCACCTGAAAGTCTCATGGAA
>NW_017806059.1:2113741-2119159 GCF_001891065.2 Hippocampus comes | reverse complement strand
GGGGCAGTCCTGACGGGTGCGGGCCCACCGGCAGACCCTGCGTATGCTGCGAGAGGTGCTGCGCCTGAAGCTGCTGCTGCATGGAGGGTGGGGGGAGGGGGGGAAGACACGGGTGACTTATAGGTGCTTCTAGGGGGGTGAAGTCCAGAGCAGGAAAGCAGGAATTGCAGTGGGAGAAATGCACAAGTCAGGGCAGTGGGCCTAATGTGGGAATCGTATTTGCATGTGAAAATGCCAGTGGGACAATTTCAAGTCCAATCATACCAAACTAATGTGCAGTGGGCCTAAAAGGGTGCCTCATTAGTTATTTTTAAAAAGTGGAGAAAAAGGAGGGAAAAATAAACGTGAGGATAAGGTACACACGCTATGAGGCAGAGGGGGGAGCCCACGTACCCCTATGGAAGCATTTAACTCCCCCATGGTCACCTGTTTGGCGCGCTCCATAGCTTGGACCACCTGTTGCTGGTGCTGCAGGGCGGGGGGCAGGGGGGGAAGAAAAAGGCAGAGGTCACTCGAAGGACACGCCGTGTTCGCGCCCATTAATATTCATTGTGTGGAAAGCGGATTGATTAGCATGAAAACCTATTTAGCATGTAGGAATGCGTGTGGCCAGTTGGCTATCGCGGGGAAGGAGTGTGCTTCCAGGTTCTTCTGTGTATGCGTGCGTGTGCGTGTGCGTGTGTGTGTGTGTGTGTGTGTGTGTGTATGTGTGTGTGGCATGGTGTGTTAGACTTGGCCTTCTGGCTTTGATTTTCACACATGCTTTTTAAATGTGAATGTCTGTTTGTTTATGTGTGACCTGCAATTGATGGGAGACAGGGTCCAGGGTGGAGCTCGTCTCGTGCCCAAAGTTTGTTGGGGTCGGCTTCAATTAACATGTACATGTAACACTTACGTCAAACTAAAAATGAGATTGTGTGTGTGTGTGTGTATGTGTGTGTGGCATGGTGTGTTAGACTTGGCCTTCTGGCTTTGATTTTCACACATGCTTTTTAAATGTGAATGTCTGTTTGTTTATGTGTGACCTGCAATTGATGGGAGACAGGGTCCAGGGTGGAGCTCGTCTCGTGCCCAAAGTTTGTTGGGGTCGGCTTCAATTAACATGTACATGTAACACTTACGTCAAACTAAAAATGAGATATACTTTTCAGTCGCATTGTTCTGTCAAGTACATCTTGAATAGAGAGCAATTCTACCTCAAATCATAGAACATGACAACCTGGGCTTGAGACTGTGACCAAAATTGTTGCGTACGCGACCTCATTAAGTAGTAATTTCATCTGGTCACATTAGTGTGAGTGCATATCTACTAATGCTCTCACCAACACAGTCCTGTATTTGTGAGTCATTTTCAGTCTTCGATAATTTTTTTGCATTGTTCATACGCTAGCCGCTGTGATCTTGCACGTTGACCGCAGATGCGCAAGTTATTGGGTCCATTCAACATTTTCTGCTGATCGGAGATTGAGTCACTGGAGCAGAAGCCCAGACTTCCTCTCCCACTTTGTTCAGTTCTTCCTGGAAAACCCCGGGACGTTCCCAAGCCATCTGGGAGAGATCGTCTCTCCAGCATCTCCTGGGTCATCCTTGATGCTTCGTCCCAGTGGGACATGCCCGTAACACCTCGCCAGGGAGGCATTCAAGTGGCATCCTAACAATCTGGCTCCTCTCAATACGGAGGTGTACCTGTCAATACTGTCCATCAAGGATGTGGAACACATCTGCATTTGTGGTCTTCTGATAACATATTCTGCTGACGAGAGCAGCTTTATTGGAAGGAAATAAGTTAACGGTCTTTTGGAGGGTGTGGGGCGGGTGATCAACACTCAGACTCATGCGTTTCTTATATTATCTTATCTTATAAATTTGGTGTCTCTTCACAAAATGGAAAAAAACGAGGCTCAGTTGGTGTCAGGCCTTTGGTGGTTTCTTAATACATTAAGTGTATCCTCCAGCTGTCTGTGACAAAACCTAATTGTTTTCCACTATTTTTTTTCCCCGAAGAGTCTCTGTCCCTTCTAATATATGGAGGTACATTATTTTTTTAGTGTTGTGTTATTTTGTACGTAACTACAAATTGAATATCCATAAAAGTGAGACATTGTGGTTGTGCTCCGCATGCCTAAATCATTGAAATGAAGCTGCTGAAGTACACCATGATTCATTTCCACACATGCCGATTGTAACCATGGCAATAATTTGATTGATTCTCCAGGTCCTCCGGTTTCCTCCCACATTCCAAAAACATGCATGGCAGGCTGATTGAACACTCAAAATTGTCCCTCGGTGTGTGTGTGAGTGTGGATGGTTTTTCATCTCTGTTTGCCCTGTGTTTGGCTGGCAACCAGTTGAGGGTGTACCCCGCCTACTGCCGAAAGACAGCTGGAATAGTCTCCAGCACACCCCACGACCCTTATGAGGATAAGCGGATTAGAAAACGGATGGATGGATGGAAACTTGTACTTCTTGTCCCGTATAAAAGCAAAGAAAAAAACATGGACAGTTATTCATTGCTAATTATGCTATGGTTTTACTGGTCTGGTTGGCTTGGCACCGAATTAGGCAGTACGTGGGCCCTGAACTAGAATGAGTTTGACACCCCTGATCTAGATCTACTTGGGTGAAATTGGCCTTCACACTCTGCATCTCAACCAGGAAGCTCCTTACTTCTCCTCATGTCCTGTTCAGCTGTGACTTATTTCATGATTTGTGTGTATGGCTTGTTTTTTTTACAGTCTGTTCCATGTAAACATTTCATATATTGCGTGTCCTTGTGTGCCACTTTCCTTGCCAGCTATTGCATTATGCCTAGGCCCTTCATCACTACATCAAAACAAAAATCCCCATGCATTTTACTATGTTTATCCATTGTATATACTGTACTTTATTGGTTGGATCTTACATGTCAGTACAGTTAGTGAATGTCACAACATAAAATAAATACTGGCATCTGAACCCAAATGATGGGAAAGTATTAAAGACAAACTTGATGACTTTGTGTAATATCAACGTAGCGGAAGACTTTTTGTTTGAGCACGTGCAACTCAGTGGTTCTTTGCACTAGAGATCTCACATTTTGACATGTGGGACCCATATTTGTCTGCTATAAATCACATCCAGTTGGACTTCTATTTCACTGTTACAGATTATATAAATTCATGTAAAATACAAAGAGGTATGTTGTTACAAGCTACCCCAGAATTTACAATGCTGACATCTGATCCATACTTCCCTGGGCTGTGCGTTATTGAAATGTATCACTTTTCAAGTACGACGTTTCACTTTGTAAGAAATGCTACAACACTCCCAGTGCCAGGCAGCGAAAGGTATAAAGCAACAGATTTTATCATTGAGCATTCAAAGCTAGCACCAATGGAACACATCAAATTACTGTAAACTTGAAAAACAACTACACTGGAAAAAATGGGGGTTTACTCAATTTTATTTTGTCAAGTGGCTGCACAAAAATTCACATACATTTATATACATATATACATATACCGTATTGGCCCGAATATAGGACGGTGTTTTTTGCATTGAAATAAGACTGAAAAAGTGGGGGTCGTCTTGTATTCGGGGTCTAGACGTTATACCCATTCACGACGCTAGATGGCGCCAGATATCATTGAAGCGAATGCTGAACTTGACTCCCCAGGCCAAAGTGAACCCCTGTTACGAAGAATAAAAATAAAAATAGCGGTAAGAAAGAAAAGAGAAGAAAATAATAGAAGAGATAACAAAAAATGGAGAAACGTACCAACAATCTGGACAAAAGTGGGTCAAAGATCGGCCAGGTTAACCGGCAGCTGAGGAGAAGTTATGATGTAGATTACATTTCAAAAACCAGAAGCCATTCATTTACGAATGTGATTGCACTTTAGTTTACATATTTAAATGTTCAGATATTAAGATTTGAATGAGGCAAAATAATATGTTTTCTCTTGTTACAGTATATTGTTATAATCATTTGTTTCAAATGTACTGTAATTATTTTCTCTATAAAAATTAATTTGGTGTTCAAAAAGTCTTTTTTCAAACTTGAGTCTTGAAAGAGGGGGTCGTCTTATAATCAGGGCCGTCTTATATTCGGGCCAGTACGGTATATATATTTCGTGAGGTAATTTCATGCAATAAAATGCAACACGTTTTTTTTCTGTGTACCCAGTACTTAATCTTATGGCAGTGAAACAAATGCATCTACAACACAATGGACACCATGCAAAACAACTTTGTGATGAAAATGTTTACCTTCTTACCTGAAAAATAGTTTTGGAGTCATAGAACAAACAGTTTTCAACTGGAGGCAAAGGCTTCACCTCTGAGCTCATTTTGTAAGTGGGCAGGGACTGTATTGATGAGGTCACAACAGTTAATTTCTAATTGGTCAAATTGAGAGCATGACAATTATTCCAACCATCAGTTGGTTTGCCAGACACTGTCGTCCCACCGTCAACCTGCATGGAGATGTAATTTGTCACAGAAGCTGGAAACACCTTTTTGGGTATAATGTGTAAGGGCGGTGGCATTTAACTCTTCTCTCCTACAGCATCATCTATGCAAAGTCATGGGAAAAAAATGATTGGATTCACAATTAAATGAATGAACTGGCCACAAATGCAATGAGAAGTGAGCTATCGAATGAATAATGCAGTCACAGGCCTTATTTGAGGCTCTTTAGAGAGGTTTGTGGACGAGTCTTGCAGTTAGTGGACAGCTTATTATTCTTGCTGATATTGTGCAACAGTTGGATTGTTTTCAGACACAAGTTTGCACTTATTGTTAGTATGTCACTTTATGTTAAAGCTGAGATTCTTTGCATAATACATATCTACTGGATTTCCAGTATAATTATGTGTGGTCCAACTTGAGGCCTGCCACAGGGTGCTCCAGAGAAACCCTCAATGTAGGAGGTCATTTTACTTGCCTCAGACATGCACACTTAGCAGAGTGGTGGGTCGTTGGGGGGTAGTTTTTCCATACTTGTGTTGCAGAGCTGATGAACCACATAATCGGGACATTGGCTGTAAAGCTGAAGCACACAATATTCATAATTCTGGTTTTGTGTGACTAAATGATATACGATGACACTGATGATTTGAAACATCTGAAATGTCTGCAGTAGCTAGCAATTCATGTTCAAATATATATACTGTTTATTCCTGGCTTTCCAATGCTACATGGCATAATTCATTGAACCAGTGCAAGCAAAACAGATAAATGATTTGTGTTCAGAAAGATTTTTCAACACAGAGCACCTGGAGAAAAGCTACGCAGGCACGGGGAGAACATGCAAACTCCACACAGGGAGGCCGCAGCCAGGATCGAAACCCACGACCTGTGCACTGTGAGGCCGACACGCTAACCACACACACACACACACACACACACACACACACACACACACACACACACACACAT
>NW_017806059.1:2108619-2112367 GCF_001891065.2 Hippocampus comes | reverse complement strand
GTTCTTTTTCAAGAAAATGATCTGTGACCCTGGCATACCAACAAGGCGTCTTTTCCAGGTTCTTAACTGTGGTGATATAAGTCAGTCTGCGAACACAAGCAACTACAATAAAACACACCAGAAATAAAAGATTAATCTGTCGCTAGTCGTTTTCAACAAAGAGAGTGTTGCCATTCGAGATTACTAGAAGTCTCCAGTTCAACTCTGAACAGAATGAGAATTGAAAAATGCTCCCACAGATGCCTGCACCAAAAGATCGTTGATTGGCTCATTTTGCTGTCAATCATAACGAGATTCCGCCTCAGACAGATCATCCAATCCTCATGCAGAAAGCTCAGCGTCCAGGCGGGGCCGATACACGCCCACTGTCCATAGACTCCCAGAGACTCCGGGCGTCCGTGGGCGGGACAAAAAACAGTTTGTATCCAATGACTCGTCTCCGTTCAACCCATTGGGACAACCTACACTGAACTCTCGAGACGCCGGGCGTCCGGGCAATAGACTCTCTGCAGACTCGCGGCGACCACAGTTTAAAGCACAGCGAAGTTGCGGGAATGAATGAGAAGGGAGTCGCGTCCTAACCAGTAAGAAGAAGCTGATTCGAAACAAAAGTTGTGCATGTTGTAGCGCATATTTAGTCAATGACATGGACACACAATGAAATTTACATTCATATATTTGATCACTTATTCTTTGACATTTTAGGGGAAGCCGAGCTTCCCTTGCAGTCCGATGGATTACAGAAATCAGTTCTATTGTCAAGTTGTCAAGTAACCACATTACTGCTCGTATTCATGTTTTGCATAGTAACTGTTTTACTTTTAGAATGGATTTGACTGAATTTGAAACAATCCAAATAAAACCTCCACTTGCCCAGTGTTAGCTGGGAAAGGCTCCATGTTCCCTCTGAACCTGAACAACATAGAATACAGTAAACATTCTCTAGTACGGACTCGTGTTTGTGCTGTCCAATCTGTCCGGATAACAGAAATTCCTCATTTGGGAAATGAGCATGGTACATGTCCTTTATGAACCTGCAAGTATGTTGACAAAATGCACGTGTAACAACACAATCAATGAAATGCAAACATATACTGTCCAAAAACTGTTGACTGCATATAACAAAAACTGCAATACTGTCCAGGTACAGGTGTATCAAAAAAAATCACAAAAGTACAGTACAGTACAGTATTTTAATGCTCATTTTTTGCCTGTCTTGGGAAAAAAATTGTCTATTTTGGATTGTTTTGTTGCGTGCATTCTTTGGCTTATGACAACGTTCGCCTGTGTGTCATACAGTTTTCTTGCTACTTGCAAGTAACTGTCCCGTTGATCACCGATGTCTGGTGATTCTTGTGCATACTGAAGGATTTTTGTTGCCATTGGCATTGATGCTTCCTTGCTGGATGGTGGCTTGTCATCAGGAGTTGAATCGATGCCTTGTTTTTTAAAGTTTCGTAGATTTGCATCTTTTCGACTCCCAGGTGTCTCCTGGATGCTTTTTACTTTGTGTCCAGCCTCGCTCAAATGGATGCATTTCACTCGCTCCGCTTCAGTCATGACAGTTCTTCTACGTTTCGATGCCATGATCTACAGGACGCAAGTGAATAAAGTTAAATTTTTTCGCACTAAAACGCACGCCAATAAAAAGTCACTTACACGTCGTTGTTTCGAATCTGATGAATGAAAACGGCGAAGCGCACGGTTCCTCCGTTGTGTGTAGTGGGCGCTGCTTTTTAAGCTAGTGCCGGCGATCGACGGGACGTAAGTGAATGAAGTTAAAATCATTCACAATTGCAATAAAACGCACGCCAATAAAAAGTCACTTACCCGTCGTCGTTTCGGATCTGATGAATGAAAACGGCGAAGCGAACACATTTCTTCGGTTGTGTGGAGTGGGCACTGTTTTTTAAGCTAGTGCCGCGATCTACGGGACGTAAGTGAATAAAGTTAAAATCTTTCGCAATTAGAGTGAAACGCCAATAAAAAGTCACTTACACGTCGTCGTTTCTGATCTGATGATCAAAAAATGCAAAATGAAAACGTGTCTTTCCGTAGCAACGGGTGGGCGTTGCGTGTATTTCAGCTCCCGCAGCATGACGTCTCCATCCGGGTTACGGGTAGTGGAATTTCCGCTTATTAAGTTTCGGTAACATGTAATATCGTAGTCAAAATGTTAATGCATAGGTTTTTGTTCCGGGTGAAGGAAATTCCTTTTCATAGAATTCCGGGGATGGGAATATTTACTGTATATCGAAATCAACTGATGAAGACGAAACCTCCCACATGGTAATATGACATTTGTGTGGCACACAATCGTTGTGATGGTGCAACAACCATAAACTCATTGAATTTTGTTGAGAATCTGGATAAAAGTATGCTACAAGAACATATTTTTTGCTGAATTACTGACTATGGCGTCAATTGAACAGGCACCATGCATCTATTTCTAATGTCATCTCCCATGAACCAGGAAGGACTTTGCCCACCAACAAATCGATGACACTCAATGGAATGCCATTCTGTTTTCCATATCATCCGAGCTACATGGAAAATCGCTTTACTCTTCTATGTATACAAGTGGATTTGAATGGCCTCATTGTCTCCCGCTTGACCTTTTCTGCATTTTTCAATTGGCTCCATATGTCGGGCTCTAGCTGCGAGGGTTTGTGTGTACCTACACTGCACTATTTTAATAAAAAACACATATTGGTCCAACATTGTCTTTCAGGGTTTGTTGTTTTCATTTCAATAGAAACATTTTTTTTGCAGATAAGCTAAACTGGAAGACATTATTAAATTATCATTTGATAACTGGGGAGGTTAACAGCTTTTTTGTTGTTGTTGCTGTTGTAAAAAAATGTGATATTGATTCTTATTAGCCTCATTAAAAGAGGCTGGTTTAGAGAGACAATATCTCCCTTTTGAAGTGCAAAAGGCCCACAATTACATACAGTATGTTTGTAGTAGACAAGTGCTGAAAAAAGTGCTAAATACAAAGCAGAAGCACAAATAAAATGAAATCAGCAAGTAAAAAAAACAAAAAAAACTGCTGCGACTAGCTACGGCTCAAAAGTGAGCCAGACAAAATATGCCCATTCGTGGCTCATGCACTGATGACAAAGGCACCTCAGAGCTTCAAGAACTCACGTGAATTGTATGACATATTGACCATCGACACTTCATACATACTTTGCGGAAAAATGCTTCAATTTGCAGACTCGGGGCTCTTTTTCCCAGTAGGTTATGAGTGAATTGGTGAGATGCCGATTGGACAGGGCGAACGCTGGAAAATGACCGCAACTATCTACCAACTTTTGTTATTTGTTTTCAACCTGTTTGAGCAATTTCACCTGTGATTTGTATTTTTTCATACAGTTATTTAATAAGTGTAACCAGTGGCGGGCCGTGCATTTCAAACTTAGGCCTTCAGTGGCGTCACATATTATGAACACAATACTGTATAGGCTCGTCAAGCAGCACTTAATTTCAGGAGCATTTAAAACCATCAAGTATGCATTCACAATTAAGAGCAGGAAACTACATTTACAGATAGTCAAAAATAAAAAGATGATTTAAAAATACGAAATAAAATGCCACCCAAATTACGCTGTGTGATCTTAAACAAGTCTGTCCAATAAATTGCGCAATGTCGCAGTTTCATATAAGACACCAACCAAACAATAACAAAACAAACTGTTCTTTGAAAATAAAGTAAACAGATCATTTGCATTTTGAAAATCGGCGA
>NW_017806059.1:2097875-2107886 GCF_001891065.2 Hippocampus comes | reverse complement strand
CGCACGGCCAGTCTCGACGTAAGGCCCTCTAGCTAGCCCTAGTAGGCAGACGAGAACAAGTCAGGATACAGATCACGAGTCAGACTCGTGATCTGATTGGCTCTTGAAACCTGACAGTGCCCGTTCATTTACAGCGCACGGGCCTGCTCTGTTTAATCTGAAGGCCCCGAGCAAGTTTAATTAACCTGGCAACACAAGCTAGATGAAATATGATTGGTTAAAAACTCTACCATAATAAATAAGTTATTTTTCGAGTGGCTTTCAATGTTATTTAAAATAACATTGAAAGCCACTCACCTAAGTGGAAATAATATGACATAAAGAATACAGAGAATAATTTTGTTAACATATTTATGAAAATAAAATAACAAATTTATGTTATTCTCAGAAAAGTAAATTTACTTTTCTGAGAATGTTTAGGCCAGCAGAGAAGGCCTTGCTGGCCCTCAGGGTCCGCCACTGAGTGTAACGGACATAATGAGTTGGTGAATACTGCACTTGTCACCATGGTGATGAACAAGGGACAAATCAACGGTTGTCATAATTAACAGAGTGAATTCACAGCTGCATGTCTTTTCTTTATGCATTTTTCTTTGCACTCCATCAAACAGGTGAAAAAAAAAATCGGACTGACACATTTTACAGCTACACAAAGGGAAGAGGGACTCCATATTTTGTTCCCTTTTCACTTCTTGTAAGTTTGGCCAGGTGTGCCCAAACATTTGTCCATAATATTATAGGTATTAGATCAATATTGCGTGCCCCATCTTTCAAAGGCACTGCATTGAGTGAATGCAAAAGACTGTTCACACAATTCCTTTTCCAGACTAGCTCTGGGAAACATGGTTCAAGAAAATTTGATTTTGTCAAGACAAGGCAGTGAAATAGCAACGACAGAGGCTCTTCTGTTTTATTGTCTTAACAGCCGTTTGCTCTGGTTATTTTGGCCCGAGTGTGTCTCACGGGAGGATAGATACACCTGTTCAGAGAGTGTTAATGTGCGTGTGGTTGGAGAAGTGATTTTAGCTCTTTGTACTTTGTCTTTCATGTGTTTTTGAGCACGCTTCAAATTGTAACGTCTCACACATCAACCACATACTGTAAAAACGACTAAGTGCCTGGGTCAGATGGGTCATGCAAACTCAACCCTTTTCTCAAGTGTAATTTTAACATTTAATCACAAGTAAGCTGTTGTCAAATCAACAACACAGGAGCAACCTATTGCAACAGGCTTAAGGGACGAGTGGTGTAAGTTTGAAGCACATAATGGTTCACTTTGGTGGTTTGAATGTTGCTTGCCAAATTGTTTTTTAAATTTATTTTAATTGCAGTCATATGGATTTCTACCAACACCCCAAACTTGTAATTCTTCAAGCTAATAGTTTGTACAATGTGCTGTCTGCTGCATTGAGTGACTCATAGAAGTCAGGCATTCAGCTTTACAGTATACTTTTGAGCATACACTTCGCTGGATAAGATTTGGCAAGCTCATTATGTTGGCCCTGTCTTCCGCCATTCATGAATGAATGTGATGTACTCGCTCATGTGTAAGACTTAAGAACTTAAGACACCAACAATTATCCAATAATACAACAATATTAATAACGTCCCGTTCAGAGCTATTTCTAAAATGGCATTTTTCTCAGTTCTCAGATTTAAAAAAAAAAAAAAAAAAAAAAATCAGACCAGTCTAAAATGCCCTAAAAGTCCGTTTTAAACTTCATAGTCTTGGCATGGGTTCCTGTGGCTGTACATGATTTACATGAAGCACTTTTCGTCCAACAAGCCCATGAACATTTAGTTCCTGGTAATATAAATTCCTGGTAATGCAAAGTTCCTGTGGCCCAGGTGGTTGACATCTCCACCGCATCTCATGGTTCGGGGTAGTTAACGCAAATGAGACTGGTGATGTATGCAGGGGGAGGTGTTGTGTTGCTGTGTTACTCATTTCACCCTATGACCCTGAAACATCATTGCAGTTAACAGAAAATGCTTCAGACAGCGACCTTTAAAGTGTAGTATTTAATGTGTTTTTTACTGATTTTATGTCCATAATACTTGCAATAGCCCCTGCGATTGGCTGGCAACCAGTTCGGGGTGTCCCCCGCCTACTGTCCAAAGACGGGTGGCATAGGCTCCAGCACCCCCCGCGACCCTTGTGAGGATAAAGCTGATCGGAAAATGGATGGATGGATGGACTTGCAATAGCTGAACCTACTGTATATGTAGCGTGGCATGGAACTTTTATTCACCATGTGCAATGATATAATGTAATATGTGTCTTGTGACTACATCACATCGTTTGTATATGTATTTGTTTTTATTTTGCCATGCTTTACTCTACTGCCTGCAGCATGGTCTGCTTTGCAAATGCATTTCCTGGATTAGTAAAGGTTTATCATGAAACTGGGCATGAGGATGGCCCAATTGCAGAGATTGGAAACAAACTGGAGACTCAATATGAGGGAGACGGTATCTGTTTTTTAATATTGGTCAGGCCTCTATAATAAACAAATGGTCAAAGGGTCTTGTCCTTTTTGTCCACAAAGTACAACCTGGCCCCCACAGGTGAGAACGAAGGTTGAATGATGCCTGCGTCCAAGGTCTCAGAGATTTACTCCTCCATAACCTTCTGTTCCTGCCATGAACTGTTAAACAGCCGACCGTTGGAAAGGGGTGTACCTGACTTGAAATATATGATCCAATCATACAGTCTGTGTGGTGTCAAGGTGGTGGCACGGGGTTAGCCAAAAAGAGGAGTGAGGTCATGATAAGAGGCAGGAATAAGGGAAAGATCCAACTCTTCTGATAGTTGTGGAAGCCAACTCATCTTTGAGGGACTAATTTAGTCCCCCCGAAAAACCCCCTGAAGCGCCTCATCATTGAAATGACTTTCAGCGGCAAGTGTTCGGAAGGCAACAGAAACTTGTCGTAGGGACATGAGTCGTTTACCAGGCTCCTTATCATGGACTGGGTGGTCGAAGACCTTCCTCATCTCATCAGTGAATGTTTCATATGACGTGCACATTCGAGACAGCCCTTCCCATTCAAAGGTGGCCCATGAAAGTGCAGAGCCTCAGAGACAGCCAATAAGGAATGCGATTTTTGCTTGGTCTGTATAATATGAAACGGATTGCTGCCCGAACACCAGTGAAGAAAGCACAGCAGGCCCCCGGGTCGCACATGTGGTTCGTTAATAACTTGGGAAAAAGGTGAGGGGCTGCTAAGGTCGTCTGTCACTCTTCACGTGTCCTCAGTCTCAAGGGCGGTGGTAAGTTCGGGTCATGAAATGAATTGAACCTTCTTGGAGAATTGATCAACCATGGTCAAAATGATTGTGTTTCTATTGGAGTAAGGCAGAGCAGAGACGATATGGATTTACAGGTTGGACCTGGGACAGCTGGGGATGGGTAAAGGTTGCAGGAAACCCCTGGCACGATGGTGGCAGTGCTTCCCTCGGGACCAGATGAGACAGGTGGCGACAAACTCCCTGACAATTTGGCCCACCAGTTCCATTGCCACTGGAACTAGAATGACATGCCAACTTGGAGGAATGACCCTAATGCAGGACTTAAAAAAGTGTGGACAAAATATATAAATGCACACACACACACACACGCGCGCAAGACTTTGAACATTGAATAATCGCAGTATATCACATCATTCAACTTGGGCTGACGGATTACATTTGTTTCAAGGTGGCACCTATTCAACTGTTACCACTTTAAGAAAAGCATCAAATCACTCAAGGTGGGCCAAACCATCCGTGATCATACAAGGGAGTTGTTTCGAGAGGAGGCCCTCCCCTGACAAAAAAATAATAATAAAAGGGTTTGATCCCGAGCCCCGGGGAACATTTGGAATGTCTTTGAGCAAAACATTGCACCCTCGGATGCTCCTGATTTTGCGTCATCTGTTCTGTGAACGAGAAGATGGTGTTAAAGCGCTTCGAGTGCTTTGAAGGATTAACCGCGCCAGGGAAAGCTACTTTACCATTGACTCACGTAACTTTGACCATATAGTAATAACAGAGCACACCACACAACCCAAATGTGCAGACATTAGAATTTTCCTTGCAGTTTTTGGTGCAGACTATTATGTGACATTTTGTCAGTGTTAATCATGTGATGGATTGCCCAACATGTTAGCACTTTTAGAAAAACATTAGTTGTGAAATATATGGTTCCGAATTGAGGCTTACCACCCATGATGAAGATAAGCAAAGCCTAAATCGAGAATTGTGTGTGAGAATACACATGCGCATTCAAATAATGGCACTCATATTTGCTTAAAACCAAGACTGAAACACACATTAAAATGCTATTCGTATTATTTTGGTTTGCAAACAGTGTTATCATTGTTGTGGCAATGATAAGGATTTATCCTTTGTCAGCGGTGTCGAAACAAGACTAAAATTTAGGTCTGTAAATGTGGCTTGTGGTCATCATAGATGTAAAACGATGCTGAGTGTGAGGTGAATTATACTCCCATTTTCTCAAAGTTCCAGCCAGACAGTTCTGTGGGAAATAAAAGTGGGTGGCTAATGATGAAATGAGCAACTAAAACTGTGCAGCAAAATTTTCCCATTGAAATTATTACCAACATTAATTTCAAGTCCACATTGCAATGGTAAATTTGTTTCTTTTCAAACTGATATCATGCATGGAAAAACCAAGGACGACCTAGAGGTTAACATGTACATTTACCTTACTGTTCAGAAGTTTGGGGTTTCTCAGCTTCGGCCTTCCTGTGTGGAGTTAAAATTGCTCTCCTTGTGGTTAAGTGGGGTGTCTTCGGGGACTCAAGTTTACTCCTATTTTCCAAAAATATGCATGTTAGATGAGTTGAGAATGGGAGTGTGCATGAACGGTTGTAAGTGTGACCTGTGAGTCGATGACGACCAGTCCAGGAAGTACACAATCTCTTTTCCAAAGTCAGCTGAGATGCTTTAGGCTGGTGATTACACATGACGGTATAGGACAATCGGAATAAATGAATGAAAAATGTGCTTGTACTAACAATATTAACTTTTTAAACGTGTGCGTCCCGGCTCTAACATGGCTTAAAGTGAGAAAAATCTTTGTGCCTGAAATGTTTTTAGATTTTTTTTTTTTCCAGAGGGGGGGGGGGGGGGGTGTAATTATTTGCATGGTACCAAACCAATCAGTTCTTTACTGATTCCTGACACTTGGGGAATTGGAACCGCTACTCAACGGTATCAATTTACAGTACTTTTGTCTGTTATGTGGTATCCATCCATCCATTTTCCGATCCGCTTCATCTTCACAAGGGTCGCGGGGCGTGCTGGAGCCTATCCCAGCTGTATTTGGGCAGTAGGCAGGGGACACCCTGAACCGGTTTCCAGCCAAATGCAAGGCACACAGAGACGAACATCCGCGCTCACCCTCACACCAAGGGACAATTTAGAGCGTTCAATCAGCCTGCCGTACATGTTTTTAGAATGTGGGAGGAAACCGGAAGAAACCGGAGAAAACTCACACAGGCCGAGGAGAACATGCAAACTCCACACGGGAATGCCGAAGCCGGGATCAAACCCTGCACGTCTGCACTGTGAGATGGACGCGCTAACCACTGGATCACTGAGCTGCCCTCCTTTTAACTTGATTTCAGAAAAAAAAAAAAAAAAAAGCGAATGAATGGTGGTGGCCATTTTTAAAATAAAAGTGTCAGCAGATGTGCTGCTTTAAAATAAATTTAGATTAAAAGAAAAAAAAAGTTTTCCTTTCGCTGTGGCGCAGTATCAAAAGTTCGGGGAGAACGTGCAAACTCCATACAGGAAGGCGGGAGCTGGAATTGAACCCATGACCTTTGCACTGTGAGGTTGACGTGCTAACCACCGGGCCACCCTGTTATGTGGTAATACATGTTAAATTAGTCACTGTTTTGCATGGTTGAGGACCTAACGAGCTGGGGGGGGGAAAAAAAAGGTAAAAGTGTTCTCAAAAAGGGAATTTAACTAAAGAAAAAGGCAAATAAGTGATGTGGTTTTATCAATAATACTGAATTAACAGAAGTCCAAAAATCAAGATTCAAAGTTACAAACAAACACTAGGAGTAGACTTGATGTGACAAGTGACAGAGACTAAGACAGCAAACTCAATGAGCCAACAGACGGAAGGAAACCAGAGAGACAATGAGGACACCTGCGGCTGAGGTGTTTGGAAGGAACTCAACCCTGTTCCTCCGCACCGTGAAGCGAACCTGCTAACCTGTAGATCACCATGCCGCCCAGAAGATAAACAATAAAACAAAAAAGAAAAGAAGAAACAAAGACAAATGGTAATTGTATTACAATACAGTAATCCCTCGTTTATCGCGGTTAATGGGGAACAAAACCACCCGCGATAAACGAAAATCCACGAAGTAGCGTCCAATTAACATAAACAGTTAAAAAAAAGTTGTTTTTTTTTAAGTCCGCAAACGGTCTGCGAGAAGCTGCAAAACAACAGCGAGTCACATAGAACAACATATACAGTACTGTACTCCATGTATATTAAAAAAAATAATAATAATAATTTTTATTTTATTTTTTTTTAATATGTTTGAAAAAATCCACAATGCACTGAACCCGCGATAAACGAACCGCGAAGTAGCGAGGGATCACTGTACCCCTTGGTTCCTTGTGAAGTTTTTTTTTTTTTTAAATTAATAAAATGCCCAGTTTCCCAGGCAATGATAACAAATGCAAGTTAAAAAGCCAAGCTAATATTTAAACATAAGCATTCTCTACCTGGGACAAACAGGGATGATGCCGTACACCAGGTGTGCCCAAACTTTTTTGACCGAAGATCTACTTTTCGATCAACCAACCTCCCGCGATCGACCTGTTACCACGCACGCCATGATGAGGACCAGCCTGACGTGGAGGCATGCGATGCATTTTTGCAGCTTGTTAACTATCATAGCTCACGCGTACCGTTTTAAAGTGCTTCCCTCGGCCCTCTAGATTCCTATTCTTTTTGTCCATATCCTCGGTGAATTGTACACGAAACAAACTCTGAATGACAATAATGATAACGATAAAAGATATAGCGCAACAGCTCTGATCACAAGCTGCAATTGCAGCCTGCTGAGCCCTAACAACTTCCGGTGACGCAGGTCACGCACCACTGCAGGTTAAAAATTTACCTGCTTTGTTTTATTTTAATTTTGAAATACTTTTTGTGAAAATGAGACTGATAGGATGGTTAGGATGCAGTGTACATGAACACAAAAAATATATTACTAACATGCACAAAGACACACAAATGGTTGGTTGTTTTTTTTCTCCTCGACACCCCTCGCGATTGACTTGGGACCAGTCCGCGAGCTACCGGTCAATTGCGATCGTAACGGGCACCCCGTACACATTCTTACTCTTGCTGGTGTTGCTGCCACTACCAGCACCACATTTTAAAGCCATTTCTTTGATGGTAGCAGATGACGAGTCACAAACACAAGCAAGCGCGCCATTGCTACTTCCGCAGGAGTTGTCAGCCGAACCATACATCGGAAGAACTCTTCAACCTGGAGCAAAATTTGACGTTTAAGTGCTTCCTCATACTGGATGTCCCCCGGTGGCCTTGTATTTTGCGTTAAAGATGTTGCAAGGGACGACATCTGCGGTTCACGTCAAGAAATGGAGCCATACTTTTGAGCGCTTTTGATCCTTATTAGTTTGTTGTGAATGTGATTGAAGCATTGGCTGGATGGCTTCTGAGTGACAGCTTGTGTGCTTGCACTGCTAACATTCCAATGCACCATGGAAAATCGCCAACTCTTCCACTCCCGTACAGTCACATACACCACACACACACACACACACACACACACACACACACACACACACACACACACACACACACACACACACATACATGTGCTTCGGTAGCGAAACATGGTACCGTTTGATGTTATGTGAATCTGTACTTGGTAGTACAAATCGGTCTGTACCAAAAGAAGATTCCCTATGACTACCTGTATAGTATGAATCTACTTGGATTTGCTATGGTGTGGAAGCAATTCAGCAACACACCCGCATTAAGGGTGGGTCATTCCAGAAAAATCCGGCACCACGCCGGAGTACTGTACGCCATGTGCTAATTATCTTGTTGTCAAGATAAGCAAAACTAAGGCGCTATTTGTGGTCTGAAGAGGGACCAGGGCCTCCACTTAGCCTGTTACCATCATGGAAGGAAGAGGACTTGAATATCGGACTGGACTGGAATATCAACAAAAGAGTAGACTTTTTCCTTGAGGAATCTCAGATCCTTCAATGAGTGTTGCAAGATGTTGACGTTCTACCTGTGGGTGCAAGTGGCATCGACTTTGCTCTTGTCTACTGCAGGAGCAGCATCAGCACCAGGGATCCCAAACGCATTAATAAATTCATTAAGAAGGCGGGTGACATCATAGGACTGAAGATGAAGACGTGTGAGTCGGGGAGGAACCAGAGATTACTGGGCAAATATTCACATCCGCTCCATGACACGCTGCAGCAGCAGAGGAAGTTTTTTTATTTTTTGGAGTCCCTCTTCAATGCTGCTTTTGTTTTGTTTGTAATTCACTAGTGTCCCCTAAAGCAAAAAGGATGCTTTCTCCTTGGAGGAAATCAACGGCTGGAAGGCACTAAACCTCTTCAACGTCAACAAAAAGGAAAGAAAAGTTGGAAGTGTTTGGTCCCAGGAGGGCTTGCACATCTCATCCTGTTCTCAAGTGCTCTATAAATAAAGTCGAGTAGATACAGTATCTCAAGATAATGTATCTACTATCATGTGGAAAAACAAGATATGGCCCATTTTTAATCATGTTGAAGTTAGCTAACCTTTGCATAAGGTATGTGTTTCTATCATCGGTGGTTTTACAGAGTGGCAAGCTGCCTTGAACCCACCCAGCTGCTCCCCATGGCTTTTGGCAATAAATCTATCAATACGAAATTGAAATTGTTATTAAAAATGGTCCACCTTGGGCTCACGGGTCATCTTGCCGCTGTTGCCCGGGCGGGTGAGGAGGGGATGCCGATGAGGCATTGGTTTCCATAGCAGACCGGTGGATCACGTCTCGGCCTCACTGTCAAGCAGGCGCATTCAATGTGGAAGTGGGCGTTGCTGGCACGCTCGCATGTGATAGCCCCGGTGCTGTAGAATGACCCATGGGTTGGAGGAGCTATTGGCCGGGGCCCTCCGATGGCGAGTCATGGCTACCGATCGGTGAGTGCGGTGGAGGGGCAAGCAAGCCCGTATTTGGGAAAGGAGGTCACTCATGCTGATTATTTTTCGGCTACCCAGCTCAGGGAGTCACCCCAAAGAGATACGTGGGCAATTGACAAAGTGGCACAAAGCTCTGTGCAGGTGGCCCACTCCTTGGCCTAAGTGGCAGCTTACAGTGCATATTCTTGGGTTACCCAGCTCAGGGAGTCGGGCGAGAGGCAACCTGAACTGAAAAATTCCAAAGTCCCACCAATCACTGGCCGGGACAGATTCCGCCTCGCCCCTTTACAAAGCAAAGCCATATGCATATGATCCGATTAATCGACTAATTGCAACTGCTATCGGGGACTAGTCGATAAACAAAATAATCATTTGTAGCAACTCTTGGTGAGAATTGTTGTTGCATAGCCTATACGGACCTGGTTAGTGTTCAACATTAAGTCGTAGAAAGGGTTCTGTCAGTCGTCATCTGTACCTGTGGGTAAAAAACAAAAAAACAAAAAAAAAAACAACAAAAAAAAAAAACAAAAAAAAAAAAAAAAGCGTTTTTTTTTGTTGTTTTTTTGTTTTTTACCCACAGGTACGGATGACGACTGATAGAACCCTTTCTACGATGGAACTTTCCTGTACGACTGAGAGCCTCCACAAGCATGTTCAACATTAAGCTATGTTGTGACAGGTATAAAACGTGCCAGGGAACACAAAAAATTAAACCAGAATTAGAATGGTGTGTGTGTGTGTGTGTGTGTGTGTGTGTGTGTGTGTGTGTGTGTGCGTGTGTGTGTGCGTGTGTGTGTGTGTG
>NW_017806059.1:2065387-2097857 GCF_001891065.2 Hippocampus comes | reverse complement strand
TGTGTGTGTGTGTGTTTGTGTGTGTGTGTGTGTGTGTGTGTGTGTGTGTGTGTGTGTGTGTGTGTGTATATGTGTGAGCGTATGTGTGTGTTATATCCTCCACCTTTCCAACTGGACCTCTTGCCACCCCCCCACCACCACATCTTATACTGGCTAGAATCATCAGTGGTTTCTATCAATGCCTTTTTTCTGAGTCACAATTACATCCACCACACTCACACCTAGGGACAAGTTTTTGAGTGTTCAGTCAGCCTGCCATGCATGTTTTTGGAATGTGGGAGGAAACCGCAGTCTCTCGTCTCGTCTATCCCGTAACCGCAGAGGGTCGTTGGGGCACCACAGACGATCTGCTGACCAGCTCTCTCCATCCTTCTCTGTCTTCGGCAGCTCTCATTGCCTCACTGAGTTTCAAATGAGTCCATTCTATGATGTTATCTTCCCATCTTTTCTTTTGCCTCCCTCTTCTTCTGCCACCTTGTACGGTGCCTTGCAGGATGGTCTTTGCAAGGCCTGAGGACCTGGTGACGTGTCCGTACCACCTCTGTTTCCGCTTAATGACAGTGTATAGAAGGTCATCATGTGGGCTGATGGCTTGGTTGATCTTTTGAAGGACTTCCTCATTAGTGACATGTTGGGTGTAGGAGATACCCAAAAGTCTTCTGTAGCATCTCATCTCCATAATCTGTATTCTCCTCTGCAGCTCTGCTGTAAGGGTCCATGTTTCGCAAGCGTAGAGAAAGATTGAGGTGACAAGTGAGCTCAGCAGTCTCACTTTTGATGCCAAACCGGAGTACCTGGAGAAAATCCACGCAGGCGCGGGGAGAACATGCAAACTCCGCACAGGGAGGCCGAAGCCGGAATCGAACCCTGCACCTCTGCACTATGAGGCCGAGACGCTAACCAGCCGACCACCGGGCCGACATCACGTGGGCTCAAACTTTCGAAAATAACTGCATTTTTATCTCGAACTGCACCAAACCTTAATAGGGTCTGCCCATGAGCCACCTCTCCAAAGCTTTGTTCAAATGAGGCTCGTATTTCGTAAAACTACCCAGAGTAATACATTTAATCTTAATCTATCATGATTCAAGGCTGACAGAGGTTAAAATAGAATTATTCTGGTCCATCCAAAACGTCAACTTTGTCCTGCAACCAGAACTTTCCTTCATAGTGTTCATACATCGAAACATTTACAATATTCTTGACCTTTATGAATATAAACATGACTCAGAGGAATTTATTTGAATTTAATGTCATATGTATAGTGTCGCTCATTGAGCAATATGCATGGGGAATACCATTACCGCATAGCTAAACACTTTTTTTTTTGTTTTTTTGTTTTTTTCCCTTGACATGAGTCTGTATCTAAAGCAACACACTGGTGTGTTTCTTGGCACCAACAATGTGAATATAATTCTCTTCCTCATCTCTGGCTGCAGTCCCAGAAACATACGTAGCATATGGCCGACATAACAGTGGAGCTGCGGAGCAGGGCTGACCAAAGAGAGAGAGGGATGAAAGGGAACTTTCTAAATATGAAAACATTCTGAAACATCCTGTGATCACAAAAACACTGGACACAATTGAAGATTACAATGAAAGAGACACTGTGTGATCTATTTTGGCCTGTGCACATATTCAACGTGTAGCGGCTGTATGTGCTCCAAATGAATGTGGAAACTGACAGTTATTGTTCCACTGGGGATAGCTAACACCAGCATGTGTGAATGCTTCTCATGAAATGACGCAAAGCCACAAGCTCAATGACAACATTTGAAGCACACCTCTGAGTGGTGCAAAACACGTCACTTGGAAAAACTCCTCTTTGTCTTTACTTTTTCGAAAAAAAGTCTTATTTGGAGCTTAGAATGGTTGTAAGCTATCCAGGATAGGCAATGCTTGTCAATGACATCAGCATGATGGATTTAAAATCAAGTGGTGAGTCAAGATAGATCTGTCATGTTTGTTATTTCCAGTTAATTGAAACAGTTCAAATAACAACTACTGTAAAACCGCATAAATACATTGAAACCTCGAAGGTCGAAGACACCCTGTTCCAGGTTGCTGGTCGACTTCCAATTTGTTCGAATTTCAGAAATATCCCCCGCCCCCAACAGGAAATACTCATAAGGTGATCATCTGTTTCAGAGTCAAACTGTCACCATCGTAAAAGCTTTGTTGAAAGTGAAGACAATATTATTTTAATGTCATATCCAACACAAAGTTTTAGACAAGGTTAAACATAAGTTAGCCACCTGTGATCAGTTCCAAACACACTGCAATTAAAACATCCAACATTCATTTTGATACCAAGCGGCAACAGTGTATTCTGATGTTTGAGTCTTCTTTGGATATGAGTCTGTTTACTATTTACATAATAAACACGTGTAGCTGGAATCGCTAATTGTGCCTAGGTCAGCAAATGACATCCGATTGAATTGGTAACTTAATGACGTATTTCAGCGGTCCAGTGGTCGACTGGTTAGTGCGTCGGCCTCAGAGTGCGGAGGTGCAGGGTTCGAGTCCGGCTCCGGGCTTCCTGTGTGGAGTTTGCATGTTCCCCCTGTGCCTGCGTGGGTTTTCTCTGGGTACTCCGCTTTCCTCCCGCATTACAAAAACATGAGTGGCAGGTTAAATTGTCCCTAGTTGTGAGCGCGAATGGTTGTTCGTCTGTGTGTGCCGTGATTGGCAGCTGGTTCAGGGTGTCCCCCGCCTACTGCCTGAAGACAGCTGGGATAGGCTCCAGCACCCCCCGCGACCCTTGTGAGGATAAAGCGGATCAGAAAATGGATGGATGGATGTTCTCTCAAGCACTTTTTTACAGCTGCAGTTGTTGTGAAAGCGCAATATAAATAAAGATGTGTTCGTATATAACGTCAACTCAATGGCCGTCCAGCTGACGTCCAATGCTCCACCACGGACCCAGACCTCCAATCAGGGAATAATCTACTCACCAACTTCTTTTCACCAACTTCTTTTAACCAAGAACCTAACATTCCATCACCTGAACATTATATTGGGCAAGTAAGAGCTTGTGGCCGATTCCTGTTGAACTGTTCCCTGGTTTTTGAGCAACATCCTAGCGCATATTGGTATGGAGTAAACTAAAAATAATTAAAAGTATTCAAGTTACATTACTTTTACATGATGGTACTTGGATTATGTCAATAAATACATTTTATAGTACTGTAAGTACTTTAACTGCCCCCAACCGTGGTTTTGAGACAGCTGTTAAAATCCCGTTGATTTATGTGTCATACAAACACAAGCCCAAGATTACGTTTCCTGCGCAGCACAGTGGTAACCTCTAGTGCAGTGACTATACCACACTCCACCATAGCACAAAGCAAACAAAAGACAGGAAAATATTTCAACCAACTGTCGGAAATAATTTTGTTGTATGCATGGCATAGAATGCCAATAAAGGCATTTGATTTGAAATAGGAGGCATGATAATATAATACTGTATTTATTCAACAACATCACCTTTAATTGTGGACTCATCTGTGCAGAAAAAAAAAATATCCCCTCCTATCATCTCCTTCACCATTTTTGTCCTCTTGGGGAAATGGAGTTTCAACAAAAGACTGTGATGGATGTGCCTGACACCTCCTTGGGGGGTAAGTTGGATAAGATGTGTGTTGAAAAGAGTGTTGCTCAATCATAAACATTTTCCAAACCTGACCAAGTAAGCTGATCCCATGATTTGTAAGCAGTTCCTGTTGGGAATGGCAATCATAAAACCACATGGTCCCACTTGTCTCTTCCTAGAAGCTTTGGGGCTATTGGCAATTCCTTGAAACACCATTCGAAATGTGCAGGGCAATCATTCCAGTCTTCATATAAATGTTGCCACAAACGCTTTTCCAAACATTTCTCTCTTTCTCTCTCTCTCCTGAGAATTCTTTTCAGGCAACTAATAATATAGAATAATAATTCATATTGTGCTGTACATGTTAAAATAGTACGGAACATCTTTTTGTTTTCTTCTAAAGATGGTGCCATGGAGGTTTCGTCATGTGGAATCATTTACCACTGTGAAATCTAGAAGGCTGAGCGATTTCTTCACAAGACAATAACTTTTGAAAATGTTGTGTAAGCTGTTTGTTGGGAGGACTTCGGATTGTGATTTTTTTTTGTTTGTTTCTCACTCTCACTTGAATGGATATGAAAGTGAACTTAATAAACAAAATTTCAAAAAATAAATCAAAAGATAATCTTTACAGATTACCCTAATGGCAAAAACTTTTCGGAGAAACAATGGTGCATTTTCACAGTTAACGTCCAGAATATTATCCATGCACATACTGTGGTGGCAAACTGGCCACATCTGGCACACACACAGTACAGTCAGTGTCTGTATGTGTCAAATCGTTAGTAATGTCATGCCTGAGCTAACATGATTGACAGACTGGTGTGTTGCATGCACAATTTCGATGAATGTGCAAAAAAAAAGTTGCTTCATGGAGACAAATCAAATATGACAGCATGAATCACACATGATTGATGATCTCTGACGATGAATTCGAGCAGCTTAGTGACCACCGCCATCAACATATTTGTAATGCATAAACACAGAACGTGACTTCATATTTTTGCAAACATGAGTCTCGACAGTGGACAGCTATTAATGCAACTCGCTTGAGAGGATCTCGGTAGATTCTCAGTCATCATCAGGTCATGGAAGTCAACGGGAGTCTTGTTTGTTACTAAAAGGCCGGATCTCACAAAGAGGTGAAGCGTTTTACGAAGAACGCTGATTTTTCCTCAGGGTTTGTTCAAGGAAGCAAACGGACAAGAAAAATGTTTTGCGACTGTTGAAACATTTGTGAATGTCTGTCGAACGCTTTTGTGACCGTTTGCGAGCTTGAACGAACCCTGAAGAGAAATCAACATTCCCTCCATTCGCAAACCTTTGCTGCCCATTGGGAAACGGGCTTTTACACCTAACAACAGTACAGTTGCCTCCATTCAAACTTTGGAGGCTAACTTGTGAGTATTCATTACTATTTGATAACCCATCATTTACTCATTTTTATTTGGATGGGTGAAACAAATGTTTTTGTCTCGAACACTTTTTTTTAAATTCATGTGATGGATGAGTGTATATAATAATCAAACATTCCACACATTTACTTTGGTCTCAGATACCATGCTGAAATGGGAGTTAGCATGTCTGCCTCACAATCAAAAGTTTCACGAATTATGGCTCCGGAATTCCCAGGTGATTTTTTTTTTTTCCTTATCCCCGCTCTTGTGTGGGCTTACTATCGTATTCCAAAAACATGTTTTGTTTTTTTTTGCTTTCCTGAAGACAAAATTGTTCATCAGTGTGACTGTAAATACCTTAATGAGGACAAGCGGTGTAGAAAATGGACAGAGGGTTAGTTTGGTGTCACATGTAAGTTATTATCAACAAAAAAAAAAAAAAATTCTGGCACATAATTTACCAGAGTCTGTCAAAACCACTTGTCATTCTCTATCACGGGAATTTTGGAATGGGGTACATATAACCAGAAAAATGATGATTTTAAGCTTGCTATTAAAACAGTCATCACATGAGACATTATCAACAGATAATGTTTGTGACTGACGGTTCCACTCCAACTTTGTCCATGCTGACTTTAAAAAATATTATTGGAAACAATGAGTAATATTTAATTGTTGACCCCTCACGGCAGCTGATATCAGTAACAAATTTGTTACGTTTGATACCAAAGAAGTGAAAATTCAGAACCCCATTAGTTTTTGACAGCAAACTTCACAACAAACTTTTGTTTCAGGGGTTAATTTACAATATGATATGTGACTGGATAATATATTGAGGTTGGAAGTGTAATTCTTGTTCCTTTTGTCTTTGGACTACTCTATGACAGACAGGGCCTTTTACCAGTCAATCAAACTGCTCGTCATTCATGAGTTCAGATTACATTTTATATCATTACTTCTCAGTGACATCTCTCAATTACTTGAATAAAATATATGTCCATTTAGTAAGCGTAGAGGAAGCAGCTGAGGTTTAAGAGAAGCCTCATTGGCCTTATAATCCCTTAACACTATGTGAAAGCTTGTTGGAAAAAAAGTCGACCTCAACATTCCAGCCTGCCAAATAAGAGTGCCATGCTCTCACCAGACATGCGATTCCAAGCGATAAAGGGCAAGATTAATGATGTGATTGTTGCTCTGATTCTCGAATCAATTTTCCACTTTCAGAATTTTCCTCCGTGGGTTGCTTTCACATCTGCTGAGAAAAAACAAAACAAAACAAAAAACCTAAGATGGACAGAAATGGAATAAAATGATCCTCTCATTTTGTCAGTAACAAAGACAGATCCCACAATAAATCAAATCCAATTGGGAATTTGCTGGTTACTTACCCCTGTAATTCATTCGTTTTCCATCACGAATACGTTGAAAATCATGAGGGCCAAACCACACCTAGCAATCCAAACCTCAAAGCCTCCTTCACTGCTCAGGTTCTGCCTTTAAGTGGCAATTGAGCCAGCAACTGTCCGCATTTAGACACGGATTGTTCCAGGACAAAACCCAAGCCTCCGTACTTTGCGCTACTACTGTAAATCAGTCCAATCTCTCAGCTTTTGTTGCACTTCAAGCCCAAACCTACTCAGACCGAAAATGCCGCAGCTTCAGATCTGACTACATTCTTCAACACCGATCCAAACTTCTTACTTCTATTCCTCCCTCATCCCTGCCCTGTTGACAGCTCGGCCCAGTCAAACATAGCCTTCGCGTGTGTAAAACAGGGTGCACTTCACGAAAGGGTGATGTGAGCCGGCAGCAGAGACAAGAATGTTCAACATTCGTGTATGTGTATTGCTTGTATGCATACGAAGATGGATGTGACAGTTTTTAGCTGCTTTACATACTGTATAACCCTGCTTGGAGATGAATAACATCATGGAATGGTAAATGGGCTTTCATTTCTTCCACGCTTTTCTACCTTCAAAGTGCTTTTCACACTGTCGGCTCATCCACTGAGTGCCGACGCAGCATCACGAACAAGTTTGGGTTCAGCGTCTTGCACGAGGATACTCGACATGGGCAGCAGGGCTCACGATCAAACTCACAATCTGACGTTTTGCTGAGTCGAGTTTCCACTGCAGTACAGTAATCTAAATGAGTGGTGGTAAAAGGGTGGATTAAAAAAGTCACTTCGGGATAAAACAGATTTGACTTTGGGAAGTTGATGCAGCTAAAAGAAGCTGGACTTCAGAGCAGCTCTGTTCTGGGCATCCAGTCTCAGACGGGGTCAAGCTTCACTCCAAGGTTTATTACAACGGGTCTCTCAACCTGGGTTTGCGAGTCTAGCTCCATGGCGCTGTCTCGAACCACCTCCGTTTTTTTTCCCCGATTAAAATGTACCAAATTAAAAGCCATGCATGCTCTGACTCCGTCCAAGCACACAAGTAGCTTTTTTGCCTGTTTTAAAGTAACATAAATTTGGCAGAATAATGGAATGCGACATTATATCTACGGATGGACTTGAGCAGTAAAAAGATACGGTGAAAAAAAGTAAAGGACCATTATCCAAGTAATGTGGATCACGATGACAAAGCTCCTTTCAACTAAGCATTTCCGTGTGCTCTGGCATTTAGGCCCACTGTGACACTTGATGCTAGCCTCTCCCAGAACAGTTTTCTGGATTTTTTGGAAAAATTATTACATGGACTGGTACATATTTCAGGTCACGGCGTGATGGACAGCCAACTGCTTGCTGTACCTGGAGTGCGAGAGGAAAAAGACGAGCAAGGGTGGTAACACAACATCACACACACGATCCAGAGGGATACACAAAAAACTGACAAATAGGCCAAACTTGAGCGTTCTCCCTCCCTTACAGTCAAAGTCCGCAAAACAGATATCTCATAAAGATTGCCCTGAGTGATCTGTCCCAAAGTTTCCGAACATGGTGTTCCTGTCTGTCCAATTTGCACACATTCAGGAAGAGGTAAATCCAACAAAACAAGACAAACAAAAGAACACGCTCTATCTGTTACAGGGAACACACAATTTAGGATATGAAGCCGGAAGTGTCCAGTAGCCACAACTTTTGATAACAGGATTTAAACCTTTTGCTGAAAATATAGACTGAGCTAACCAGGTTTTTATTTGTTAGGTTAGCTGCAAATTCAAAATAAAGACTGGCCTGGGTAAAATCGGTCACCCAATTTCCACATCAGTTGGCCTCACTGGCGTCACAGTTTGGCTAGAGCCTATCCCAGCTGACTTCAGGTAAAATCCTGGTCTGGTCGCCAGCCAATCGCAGGGCACATAGCCAAACAGTCACACTCACATCTATGGACAATTTAGATGATTCATTTAACCTAACGTGTATGTTTTTCTTATATGAGAGGAAGCCCACATGGGCACAGAGGGGACCATGCACACATGAAGCGGAGCCGAGATTTGAACCCCAAACCTCAGAAGTGTGAGGCAGATGTGCTAACCAACATTTGTTTCTTGAAATCCCTCCATTCTTCTTCCCTTCTTCCATCCTGGGCTCCGGTAACCTTGTCTTTATCTGACACTGGCATATTGATTGAGACACAGTCTCGATGAAGCACATTCTGGTAGAATTCACACACTGATGAGGTTACACCCATGTTTTCTCTGGCCCGTTTCGACTGGACATGGTGGACAGGTTTTTACCATTTTCCCATCCAATGATTTTGATGAGGGCAATTTGGAATTTTAAACATACACAGCATATAAAATGTAAACACATGAAGATGTACTGACAGATGTCACATCAAACATGCCAACTTTCCTCTGATTCCGCCCTTATATTTACACAGATTGTACTGCACTTTCACAATGGCTTTCCAAAATATTACCTAATGTCTGCACACGTTTACAATTTTAGGTTTATTAGCAATATTTAGTTATCCTAATTTGGCTCACTTGTATATATCCATCCATCCGTCGATCCATCCACTTTCTAATCCGCTTATCCTCATGAGGATCATGGACGTGTTGGAGCCTATCCCAGCTGTCTTCGGGCAGTAGGCCGGGTACACCCTGAAGTGGTTGCCAGCCAATCACAGGGCACACATAGATGTACACACGTTCCTGCTCACATTTACACCTAGGGACAATTTAGAGTGTTCCATCAACCTGCCATGCATGTTTTTGGAATGTGGGAGGAAACCGGAGTACCCGGACAAAACCCACGCAGGCATAGGGAGAACATGCAAACTCCACACAGGAAGGCCGGATCTGGAATTGAACCCTGCACCTTTGCATTGTTAGGTAGGCGTGCTAACCAGTCATCACCTATGCCGCCTGCATGTATTCAGTTTGTGATATCTCTCAGTCGAGGCAAATTTATCATTTTTATTTTTGTACAATCCAGTGCTCTTCAGTGATATTTGTTAATCTTGGACTGCACACATTGTAATTTTTAGTCTGTTCGGGGACCCTCTGAAAGGTACTAAGTCCCTCTCGAACCCAACAGCTTTAAAAATTCTGGTAAGCAAGAAAATATTAATGCATTCTTTTCCGAAGCTAGACAGTAACTTGGCTCTGGCTGTTCACAGCTGTCCCTTGCACTAGTGCGTGTATGTGTGCAAAAACATTAATGCACATACTTATTGAAATACGATCCATAGATTTTAAGTATTTTCGTGTGACCCATTATGTATGGATAGACACTTACAGTCTTACGGACATGATGGTATCTAAAAGCATCTAAAATCACTGAAAATGACTCTTCAGGTTTGCAAAGTGGGCGCACACTACTGTGTAGGAGTTTCCACCCAAACAGTGTTTCCTAGAAGACTAACAGGCTGATATGATGAGTGGTGGCCTGGCCGTTGGGCCCGAGAGCAGGGATTTTTCCCCGGCAAACTAATTCGACCCATTGATGATGTCATAAGGCAACCTTGGGTCACTGTTGTCAGGGCGATTGATAGCGTATGAACCAAGAGCCATACAGACACAGTTTAGCAATTGCATTTTACTGCACCAGGCAGATTGTTTTAAATATGGAACGAGTCATTGAACACAATGGTCTATTTGTCTCAAAGCAAACGTGAAGCATTTAATGCCACCGTCGACATGACTTTCACAGCTGCTTTTATCCCGCCTCCCTGACGGACATGCGCTGATGGGACTGAATATTGACAGAAGGATGCGATGATCGAGTGAGGTCTGTTCGGTGACGGACTTGTAGTGTGACATCTCGTCCGGTCCAAGACTCAGAACGATGTTTATCTGGTAGTCTGATGACACCACCATCGTGAATCGATAAAAACGTCGTGTAGTTTGAGAAGGTCATAAGAACTAGGTTGATTGTCAATGAAATTAGATATGCGCAGGAGGCTTCTCCCATCCACACTTCACACTTGCGACTTTGCGACTAGGCAAAAGAGACAGACCACAGAAAAATGCCCGGTTCATATTGGTTATGGTTCGGCATGGGTTGGTACAATGCTTGGCCTCATCCCGGAATTTCACCTCTTACAGTTTTTAGTTTTAACAGACAACGATTTTGAAACGTTTGCATTATGCTTTCAAAATTTTAGCTGAACTAATTTTGTTTCATCTTGCAAGCACATGCACATGTTTGCAAATCGGACACACGGATTGAGTGTGTTTCAAAACAATACTGGCTTTCTTTTTGCTAAAGGAACTTTAAAGGACACATGGCCAGATGTTGTCCGGTGGTTGTGTACTATGTAGTAATACATGCACACACACACACACACACACACACACACGCACACGCACACGCACACTCACACACACACACGCACGCACGCACGCACGCACGCACGCACGCACGCACAGACTTTCCCTCAATGTGTTCCTCATTTGATCATTCAAAAAGACACACCACAGGCACACTATCTCCATTTAACAAGAAACACAGATGAATACGTTCTCTGCCCTTGGAAAGACAGAGTACATAGAAACCTGTGTATTCACATAGGGACACTTCCATTCAGATCCATGTATATTAGTCGTTTTCCATCATGCATGACTTTTACGCTCCTGGAAAGTTCTCGATATATTACTCAATTAGATATTATTATCATTATTATTATTTTCATTATTATAAAAACTTGATGTGCTGGAGAAAAAAAACACAAACAGGCTGAACTTGGCTATTGCCAGCACTCAAATAGCGATGCGCCCATTTTTGACTTTTGATTTTGGTGACTACTTCCTGTGGCCCAAACTCGCTAGACTGGATTTGCGCTGACACGAAAATTAAGTTGTGTCCTTTTTTACGGCAAGCGTATGGTCACCAGTCGAGTGAAAGACGCCCAAAAAGTCTACAACCCCTTGCTCAAATGCCAGGTTGTTGTAAAATAAAAAAATAAAAAAATAGACCAAAATGAAATAATTTCACAACTTTTTCCACTGTTTATTCGTCCTATAACCTGTTATTTATTATTTTATTCACAATATTTTTCTGCCAAACTTTTTGAGAGAGGAAATAATAAACTGAAATTTAGTTTGCTGCACAACAGTTTACACCCATTCAAGCTCATGTTCAACACACATTTGCCACAATTAAATGCTGTGATGAGCCCCAAATAAATTTCAGCTGTTCTAGTAGGGCTTTCCTCATTGCGTTCCTTTCCAGCGGAAGCCTGAGAATTTGGTGCTAACATTGGCCGCTACTTTGAACTGTTCATAATTCGTTCAACCTTGTTCAAGGCCTCAGTTCCATCAGACGAAAAACAATCCCAAAGCATGACACAGACACCATGCTTCACTGTTGCTTTGGTGTGACTTGCAGTGCCAACAACTGCTGTGATTTTAATGGCTCTATATTTTTCTGGTCATTTAAAGCTGATTTAATGATGAATGATTTGAACAAACTATCAACTCTATGAATGAAGATGGACTTCCACCGCTGAACATTTAGGTTTTCTACGGAGTATGCCTCACAGCAAATAATCAAATTTGATTGCACGGTTCATTTTGAACCGGAGCCAAGTCATGGTGGAGGGCAGGCTTTCCAGAGCCACTTTCTTAAGTGGGTTTGGCACGGCACAGTATTATTTTGGTGCAGTACTGTTGTGTTTGTACCAAACATACCGTTTGGAATTCTGGTCAAAAAGTTCAACCTTGGTTTCATCGGATCATGACAAAGTCTCCGAAATATATGGGAAAATGTGTTAAACTTGAAAACATTCGACGCAACATGCTGCTCTCTAACAAGGAGTTGAATGTCAAACATGACAATCTCTAAATCAACCAATGTATTGGTTGATTCCTGGTTCAATTTTAATCTGGATGTAAAGAGTCATTTTCATTTTGCAGTTCATACTTTGACATTTTGGTATAACGTAATCCTGCCACTAAAAGTAGAATGCAACAAAGGGTCGTCAACCAGTTGCAACAGAGGTTCAGAGAGACCCAAAGAGTCAGAGAAAGGCTTGGAAGTGGATGTCCACTAAAAATGCATCGGTCCATCCATGGATCAAACACCTGTTGTGAGTTTTGACATTCAGCTAATTGTTAGCGAACAAAGCTTATGCAAAACGGACTGAAACAGTTACACATTTGCATTTAAAAGTTAAAATAAGGTCAGATTAGGGTCACCTTTAAAGGCATTTTACTTCAATCCAGAAATTCCCCACAATTATTGAATGATTTTAGTGAGTCTTTTACGATCAGTAATACAGACATTTTTAAGCATATACTGTACTTGAGTGATGCATTTACAACACACTGACCACAATAACTAAAGTAAATTACAATAGCTGTACTGCCCAATCATTTTAGTTTGTGCTGGTTGGAATAATTTGATGGTACTTGTCAAATTTACGTTAACAGTAGTGACTTGGCCATGATTGCCCCAGTCACTATTGAGTTGTTTTACTGGCTGGGACTCCTTAGTCATAAACACTTGCTAAAATCCCTTGCATGTTTGGCCACAGCACACCAACGTGCAATCATTATATTCACCACATATCTTAGACATGAGTCTTGGGTTAACTGATAACGTCCAGCATGTCGAACTTCCTGGCATCTGTATGTGTCACCTTATCCGCACTACAGGAAATAGCTGCTCAGTTTTCCTTTTACGGGACGATGCATCATCCCTGTATATGTGACACGTTGAAACTCACTTTCTTTAAACGACATATCACATATGTTGCAACAAATTAACATAGATGAATAAGAGGATTTTGCCATATACTGTATTGGGTTTCCCCATTACATGTGCAAAATTTTGCAGCAAGTACAGAATAAAGTTACTCTAATGGGGAAATTAAGCAAGTTACAGCTGAAATGGCCCGGAGGAAACTCTGTGGTGGTCCAGTCTTTCTCAGCAAAATAAATAGAGGCTGAAGAGTTTATTTTCACTTGGGCTAAATGGAGGAGGGGGGGGCTGGAGTGAAGGGGAGGCAGGAGGGTGGTTGTGCGAGAGAGAGAAAACCAAGGGGGAGATTAGTTTATTTTCACTGCGGCAAAATGGGGTTGCTTTAACTCTGCTGTGTTTGGAGTTGGAGTTAGCCCCTGTGTGCGCCACGCTCAAAGTCAGCAGAAATAGACACAAGATAAAGGAAAGTTGACACAATGACATGAGGCGAAATATAAGAAGGTAAATGTGAAACTCGAGGAAAACTGAGGAGGAAAAACAATGGCAAACTCGTGCTGGTCCTTAATGTTAAGAATTTAGGGAGGAAAATAAGACTGAAAATACATCCCAAATAGAACATGGCAAAAGACGCAATCTCTCATAGCGAGGCTTTCTAGGTCAAAACACACCCACTAGTTCCCCGAGTGAATGAATACATCTAAAAGAGTCAGAGTGTGAATGAGTACAGTACATCGAAAGGAGACTCCACTGGTGACGCATTTACATCTTTGTGACGTTGCTCCCCTAATCAATCCCTGCATCTGTCAAGTACCAAAAAGGCTTCTTTCTGTGTCACAACTAATCACAGAGGACTGGTTTTGTTGTGTATGCACAAATGGACTCAATTATGGAGCTGTTGCCATAGTTGTTACAAAACAATATACACATGCAACCACATGTACTACTTTCCAGGAAAGCTGGGGTGAAATATAAAGCACTAATTACTGTAGAAATGATGTAGAAATAATTCTTAAATTTTAAAGACACCATAGATGTGCACCTTTATTTTCTCTTGGTGAAAAAAAAAATCCACACGCCACATAATAAGCAACAAACTAAGATCTTAAAGAGCAGGTCATGAAATTATGCTTGCATTAAAATGGGTCAGGATGAAACAACTGACAAATACACTGACATTACCATTGATTCTTTTCAATTGGCAAAACCAGGGAGCCAAAGTGCTTGTTTACCATCAAGTAAGTAAATCACTTATTGCTTTTTGCAATTGCTTTGCCACTGAAACCTTTGAGGGCATATAGCAAGAAATAAAATACCAAACAATCATAAAATAAGCTTACCTTCCACAGGCTCCATTTTACCGTAGTGGTTTTATTCACGCTTGTGTGTGGATGCTGATGCAATATTCATTTGAATACAGACTTAATGCAGTTGATGTGTTTTTTTGCCAGACGAGTGGGAATTATCACTGCAAAGAACTGGCCAACGCGTGTACCAGCACTGATTTTGATTGTGGGGAATGTCGGCGCCATTTGACTGTCGGTGCTGGACAGCCCCGGGGCGCTTGTGTTTTTTGCGCCTGCAATGGGCAGCATTTTTCACAGCCCCGTTTTGTTCAGCGGAAATGTCGGTGCTGTTGAACAGTCTGCGGCTGGATGGATGAATGGCTTGTGGAGCCGACGATGAGGAGAAAGGAGCATCAGCGCAGAGCGCAGATGCGTATGTGGAACTGAGAGTCGCCGCTTGGAATTGAAGCGGATTTACATAGGACAGGAGATGTGAGCCAATCTCTTTTTCGTCAATGGACGCGACAGCTTCTTGTTTGCTTTCAAACTTGGCTTGCAGCAGACGTGTGCACTTTTTCAGCATGACGTCTCTGATCCACTGGTGAAAGGACACTTAGATTCTCTCCTCTTTCACCTATAACTGCTTCAAACAACAAAGTGTATGCATAAAAAAGTGGTTAAGATTACATGACTGTTTGTGTTTTGTGTTGTGTTGTATTATTTTGTGATTTTATGTTAACTGTTCTGTTGATGGCGGCGTGAGTACCCACAGTGGCTCCTCACTCTCCTGTGGTTGAGAGGAAAGAAATTTAATCTGTGCTGTATGTTGCACATAGAGCACATTTGACAATAAAGTTGACTTGACTATGCATGTCACACCACTATATTCCGTGATAAAAGCCTGATTCACGACAATTGATTTGAAAATATATTAACAACAGTTATTTTTGATTGTGTATGTTCTACCTATGGATATTATTGCCAGAACGTTCCAAAGCAAATATATTTTTCATGTTTCACGTGAGGAGCGGAATTTTGATCCCGAAGCAAACAGGAGACGGAAGTGGCAAAGTAAAAGTCTTTATATGAGAAAATTCATCGGGAAAAAAAAAACAAAAAAAAAAAACAGAGCAGGGCTGAACCTCGCAGGCATAGGAAGGCTTAACGTTCTGACAAAGCCCTGTGTGACCAAATAAAGGGGCAAAGCAACTAACATGAGGGACCCAAAGAGTCAAACTCTGTCATCGTCACAACAGGATTTTTCTATTGAGCTCTTTTTTTTTTTTAAGCTCCCAACAGAATTTGCAAGAGATCACCATGTATTGGTTGTTCCAATAGCCTCACAGTGAGATATCAATAGGATGGCTGGTCAACAGGGTGGAAAGATGTCCAAGACCATGTTTTGCTGTCTTATCACTAACATAACAGGCACCCTGAAAGAGGGCTCTTTGGAATGACAGCCCTGAGACAAATAGTTCCCTTTATAGTGAAAGAAGGAAGCAGGCTTTACAAATCATGGATGTCAGCGAGATACAGAGCAGACAGGTTTCTCTACTGGTGTGCTTTGGTCATTCCGGTGGAAATCAGGAAGGTCCCCGGGGCTATGTGTCACATGTTAGTCAGAGAATGACTTGTGTGTGTCCTTTCTAATTTTGCTCGAGTGAAACGAACCCTTGCCTGCCAAGAAGGAATTTTGATTTGTTTAGTACTACAGTCATTCTACAAACTTTGTAATAAACTAGTGAACTAAGGTCCATAAAACTTTTACATTTTTTTGTTGTATACCTTATGTCTTCTTTTTCGTCCAAATAGTCAAGATAATTATAGCGTAGCAACTAATAGACTGTATATCTTGAGGCATAGGGTATGGACAAAGCCAATACATTTTGGTGTGAGTAGATTAAAAAAGGCGGCCCGTTGGTCCAGTGGTTAGCCTGTCGACCTCACAGTGCAGAGGTTCAATTCCAGCTCCAGCCTCCCTGTGTGGAGTTTGCATGTTCTCACCGGGCCTGTGTTGATTTTCTCCGGGTACTCACGTTTCCTCCCACATTCCAAAAACATGCATGGCAGGCTGATTGACCACTCTCAATTGTCCCTAGATGTGAGTGTGAGCGTGGATGGTTGTTCATCTGTGTGTGCCCTGCGATTGGCTGGCAGCCGGTTCAGGGTGTCCCCCGCCTACTGCCCGAAGACGGCTGGGATAGGCTCCAGCACCCCCTGCGACCCTTGTGAGGATAAGTGGATCGGAAGATGGCTGGATGGATGGATAGATTAAACAATTTTTTTTTTCTTCTAGAAAATTGCACAATAATTTCTTGGAGAATAAATAAGCGATGCATTTTAATACACAGGAGTCAGGTATTACTGAGGGGCAGCCCAGTAGAGTGACAGTAAGAATGGCTGTGAGTGCTTCTCTTTACTGCTCGCATTCGTTCTATTCAGATACTCCTGATTCCCACTATTCAAAAACATGCAAGTTAGGTTAATTAAAAACTCTAAATTGTCCATTGTCCAAGTGTGAATGTTAGTCTGGACCTTCATTGATTGGCGGCCAGCCCAGGATGCACCCCACCTCTTATCCAAAGTCAGCTGCGGTAGGCTCCACCTCACCCACGACCCAACTAAACATGCGCTAAAGAAAATGAATAGATGGGTGAGTATCGGGTCATAATTTCATACAGATTTATATTAGAATTGTTCAAACATAGCCGGGGTCTCTGCTTTGGAAAGTAGCAGTTTGATTTGATGTTGTTGTAACTGTTTAAAACAATCTACCCAAAATACATATATACATTAATGCCAAAAACAAATGAAATCACTATATCTAATGAAAACAGAGAAGGAATATTTGTAACATCTGTGACAAAACAATAGCATGGCATGTTAGTGTGCAACTGCCAAAATTGAAAATGAAAGGAATAACCACCTTCTGGGGCAGAATACGTCACACCATAGGTCAAAACATTTGTTCAGACCAACATACTGCTGTCATGCAGGTTGCCCATATTGTGCTGAAGGCTTTCAAATCTCTTCATTTAGCAGCTCTTTCATACGAGGCTTTCCAGCTGCTTCTGTGACTGGCGCCCTGAAGGATTATATGTGAACCTGGGGTCTCAAAGAATACATGCTATCCTTCAGCCTTTAAGTGCAATTAGCTTGGGCAACTGACTTTGGGGAATCAAAAGGAAGCAGTTGTGGAATTAATGCCTCAATGACTAATTATGGCCTTCCAAGTAACAAATCAACTCAAGATTGAAAGGAAACAAAGTGTTGATGATGGAGACCTTGACCCACTCTTCTCCTGTCACTAAACAGGTTCAGTTCATGTTCAATCTGTCCTCAGATAAGATGTGTAAATACCCACAGCGCCTGACTACAATGTATTGGGACAATGTGAGAGGTTGACTCCGACCTATCATGTCCAAACGCCTCAAAACGTTTTTACAGCATGCATAGTGAAGATTAGATATGCTTTTAATTTATTTATTTATTTTTTTTTAATAAGGCAATTTCAAACGCTTCATTAAACAACATTAATATGAGATAATTAAAATGTGACATCCAGGCTTATTGTGTCAGACTCTCAAGTTTATTTTTAATAAGGGAACTCTTCGATCAATTAGCAATATGGCGTGTTCTCGAAGTGTTTGGCGCACATCAAACGAACTTGTGTCCTCAGGTTCATGGACAGTTCATGACCAAGTTTGCAATTTGTAATGGTCCTAAACATGCTCCATATGACGAGTGAGATAACTAGTGGTGTGCATAGAGGTATAGGATGGGGCCATTTCAAGTCATACTGACAAATTTAACACTATGTGTGACAGAAAGTGTTTTGTTTGTTTGTTTTTTCACCTTGCAAACCCTGCCTGATTAAATATAATTGAATCTGAGTTAAGGTAGCATTGAGAGCTGCAGATATACTGGGGACAAACACAAGATGGATGCATGGTATCGGAGTAATGGCAAACTACCACACAAATCAGCGCTTTGTCTTTCTGATTGCACCTAAGCAGACCTCTTGAATAATCAACTTTGGAATACGGAGATGCTTTGATTAGATATCTGTAACTGACGTCATGGTGACTGTAAGTTTGTTATTGACACACTAAATACAGTACACCCTGTGATGCTGTTTTTCTTTTGCTCTGGTATCCATTACCAGTTTCCCTTGGATCACTGTGGCTGCTTTTGATTCACAAGTTATATGTTCAAGATTACGGGTGGATTGATAGAAATACGGTCAAATTTGACACAAGTTGAAAAGATTATAGTTTTACCAAAATTACTTGGGGTTAAATCAGGAAAAATGTTGATATGATCAAGGTTGGCGGATTTGTTTTGAGTGGGTGGATAATTCGAAATGAAAACGTAAAGGTTTGTACCGGTAAATTGTTTTGGCCCAGCATATCACATATTATTATTAAAGGAAGGCGTCTTTAAACTTACATGCGTGGCTTGATTGGTAGTAGTTCATTAGTTTAGCTTCAAAAGACGCAAAAGAGCTGAAAAATACGCCTCTGTATTGATATATTTCACTTTAATGATTTTCAACACAAGGATATGGTATGTCCATAATGGGTGCAACAAGACTTAACGTGCAATGTTCTGCTGGACAACAGACACACATTGGGCAATGAAGAAGACACAAAGAAAAACAATGCCATAATGCATCGCAAAAATTGGCAAGGGGTTGACCAAAAACAGCAAACAAGGTGCACACTGGCGTGTTATTCCACAAGTTCTCCAAAAAGTGTACTTCACTACTCTTCTGACAACTTTTTGAATTGTTTAAATTGTAGGCCCCGAATCAATGAAATGTTAACTTTTTGAGTGGAATTATGGAAATAAAAAAAGGTTTTCCATCCATCCATCCATTTTCTGATCCGCCTATCCTCGCAAGGGTCGCGGGGGTTGCTGGAGCCTATCCCAGCCATCTTCAGGCAGTAGGCGGGGGACACCTTGAACCGGTTGCCAGCCAATCGCAGGGCACACACAGACAAACAACCATCCACGTGCTATGATACTGACATTGTTTGGAAAAGGTCTGCATATGTTCGGTCTTACGAGCCTCATGTTTTATGGTCTGTCCTATTGGTCCTTGCCCTGTTATCAAGGATAAGGTGGGCAGCCGTGATAATTACTGTCCTTTTAAAAAAACTTCTCGTCAACCGTCCTTCATCCCAAAAATGGGTGTCCGCCCGAGACGGACGGACGATCGGACTGTTCCGTCCCAGGGACGGAATGCCTATCTCTGTGTAGAACAGCTGGCCTGTAAGACTGGTTGCATGGTTGTGAAGTTTTTTGTGGACCAGATGTGTGTGCAGAAGACCTGGTGATTTTCACCCTCACAGTTGTGCAGACCTCCATAAGATGCTGAATACATGTTCGGATCATCGTCATGACATTAAACACAATGCTGCGAAGACTGTCATAATGATCTGAAGAAGAAAAGAGGATACATTTGACAATTTCCTGGTGTTTACGCGACTGAAAAATAACCTCACACTTTGGTAAAGTCAAGTACTGTACCTCTGTCATTTCATCACGGACTGATGATGATGATATTTATAGACAGCGCCGTGTGTGGTATATACTGTACAAGAAAAATGCTTGGACGCAAGTTTAAAGCATGTACAAATGAGGTAAATGTGTCTTTGTTTCTGCACTTGTTTTTATATAGCAATCTGTAGAAAATTAAGATTTATACACCCATCCATCCACTTTCTATCGCTTATCCGGGGTGGGTCGCAGGGGGAACAGCTTTAGCAGGGAAGCCCAGACTTCCCTTTCCCCAGCTACTTCTTCCAGCTCTTCTTGGGGGATCCCAAGGCATTCCCAGGCCAGCTGGAAGACATAGTCTCTCCAACGTGTCCTGGGTCGTCCCCTGGGGCCTTCTGCCGGTGGGTCATGCCTGGAACACAAGAAAAACTAAATCAGAAACACAAACAACGTCCTGCAAAATCCCAAAACTCAAAGTAACAAACAAACAAAAACCCATGCGGGTGGCACAAAACAGAAACACAAAACCAATGACAGTCACACGATTCGACAAAAACTGACAGAAACCGGTGAACTAAATACAAGCAAACCGATGGGACAACAAGGAACACCTGGACAAGACACAAAGGGTTGAGCGAGCTGATTGGTTAGCAGAAGGGACCCGGATGACAAGAACAGGTTTAGACAAAGAAGACACATGAGGAAACAAAACCAAATGCAATGTAAACAAAAAAAAGAATCATGACAAAATGGGTGAACAAGTTTTTTATCAACTCCGGCCAAACTGAATTTTGACTTGCATTTGGTGGGTTGGCAGGTGCTAATTTCAACACTTGCACATCATCTGTGACCAAGCAAACTTTTGAAAACACAACACATAAAACTAAACACACCACAAAACCACTGCAATAGAAACCAATAAGACCATTATTTGCCTCCTAGTCTCCCCCTCCACCCTTCGCAACCTTCCCCCCTTTAAAGTCACTGGGGATTCCGTGTGAGTGGAACCATTAACGGGGCGTTCTGATAACGATGACTCTTTGAAGCCAAGCACAGGAAAGCAGGGGTTGTAAAGCACCACCAGCAGACTTCCTGTCTTTGGTTCATGCTCGTGTGTGTGTGTGTGTGTGTGTGTGTGTGTGTGTGTGTGTGTGTGTGTGTGTGTGTGTGTGTTTCACTGACATTAGCCCCCCAACCCTCAAACCACTGGTTCAGGGCAGGAGTGTTACGCCGCATTTGTGCCTCAAAACTGCAAAACGTACACAGAGATGAGGTGAACCAGAAGATTAGAGTGTAGAAGCTTTGCTAACACCATATGATGTATGTGTGAAAGGGAAAGCTGGGACATTTACCTTAGGGGTCCCCAACCTTTTTTTGCACCACAGACCGGTTTAAAGTAGGCATAATTTTTATGGGCCCGTGTTCACGCTGTGAGATATAACAAATACAGGAAAAAATAAAATAACACAAACAACCGGCATGAAAACAAATGTTAAGTACATGAAAAATACAATTCATCATAACGCTGAATCAGCAGGAGCCTTGGCCTTGTATAACCTAATAGGATGCGCTCAGTGCACTCACATTTGTTGATGTGGTGGCCGTCAGTAATTGCTTCTGTCTTTCTTGCTCACTTTTTTTTTTTTTGAAAAAACTCCAAAAACTTAACTTAATCCAGCGTGCATGGTCACCATGTGCCGAAGCAGTTTTGAAGGCTCATTGCCTTGTTTGCAGCCTTGTCACCACATATTATGCAGAACGGATAAGACGCATGAGTCATCTGGTTCGATAAATCCAATTCTTGGTATTGTTCTGTTACTGGTACCCATGGTCTGTTGAAAAAAAAAAAAAGCTTTCTTTTGGTTGTACCCTCTTCCTTTGTCTCCTCAGTTGGCCTTTTTCTCTTTGCCAAGACGCTCTCCAAAGACATTTTTTTAAACATTTTTGTAAGTTTGTGTGCTTATATTTTGAGTTGACAACACGTAAATGACACATGCGTCTCGATGTGTCAAATAGAATGCAGGCGGATGTTCCTGTACAAAATAAAACCTCTTTCAGCCTGTAATAATCAGTACAAAGTAGATCATTAATTAACATACAAATAAAGATGTCTTTTTTTCTGTACAGTACAGAAATGCCTTCTAAACTGGTACCAGGCCACATCCCCTTGGTTGATCACTGATTTCAGATTTCAGGGGCACAATTTAAGCAGCAAAGCCCTGACTTTCCGTTCCCCTAGGGTGATTCCAAGACGCTCCCAGGCCAGCTGAGCAATAAAGTCTCTCCAGTGTGTCCTGGGCTTTTCTCCTGGTGAGATGTACCAGGTCCACCTCACCAGGGAGGCATCAATGCCATTTTAGGTGGGTTCTTTGGATGCTGGAGCTCCTCCTGGATGACTGAGCTTCTCACTCGATGTCCAATTCTAGGTTCAGACCAAACATGAAATATCATGTGGTTCCACATGTCTTGCATCCATTTGTTTATGGGGAAACAGTAGGTGGGCCCGTGGTCCAGTGGTTAGCACGTCAACCTCAGTGCAGAGGTTGTGGGTTCGATTCCAGCTCCAGCCTCCCTGTGTGGAGTTTGCATGTTATCCCCGGGCCTGCGTGGGTTTTCTCCGGGTACTCTGGTTTTCTCCCACATTCCAAAAACATGCATGGCAGGCTGATTAAAGACTTCAAATTGTCCCTGGGTGTGAGCGCGGCTGGTTGTTCGTCTATGTGTGCCCTGCGATTGGCTGGCAACCAGTTCAGGGTGTCCCCCGCCTACTACCCGAAGACAGTTGGGATAGGCTCCAGCACGCCCCGCGACCCTTGTGAGGATAGAGCGGATGAGAAAATGGATGGATGGATGGAAACTACAGCAGGGCTTGCTTTTAATTTGGAAGAGGAGGGGCTCCTCCTTGTCCTCCAAAAAGGAAAAAAAAAACTTTGCCAGTTGATCTGGTGGCCAGTAGTTGTTCTACTTGCTGATAAATGCTAACTGTTTCACAGTTCAACAGCTGTCATTACACTCACCACATACCCAAACTTCCTTGCTCCCCCATGCTCCATGCCTGATCCTTTGGTTCGTTCCTGGACAGTATTCAACGCTAGCTGTGTTGTATAGGTCTTTGGGTCCACAGATTGCAATGATTAATTTATCCTACTTCTCTCCAGTTCACCACTCTGTATGTGTGTGTGTGTGTGTGTGTGTGTGTGTGTGTGTGTGTGTGTGTGTGTGTGTGTGTGTGTGTGTGTGTGTGTGCGTGCGTGCGTGCGTGCGTGCGTGCGTGCGTACGTGTGTGTGTGTGTTTGTGGTGCTGCTGTGTGTGACCAAATATACTTACTTTGGCTATTGTGATGTGGTGCGAGGTTTGGCAAAAATGTTTCCTTTTCAAAAGGTAGCAAGCCCCGCTTGCTTCGTGGCCAGCGCATCACGCTTATGTGCGTGAATCGAATTGAATTGAATTGCTCGTCTCCTTCTTCTTCACCAATCTGCCTGTTAATCTACTGTGCCATTCTTCCCCTATTTGTGAACAAGATAGCAAGATAATTGAACTCCTCCACTTGGGGAAGGATCTCATCCCTGACCTGGAGAGTGCACACTGCCCTGAGTGGTAGACTGGTTGCTCCCAACCCAGAGGTTGAGTGTTCAGTCCTCAGCCATTGTGACCTTGCAAAGTGTCCTTGAGGAAGACACTGATCCCCCAGTTGCTTTTGATCAATAGGTAAATAAGGAAACAACATGAAGCACTTTGAGTACTGAGGGGAGAAAAGGGCAATATAAGTGACAGCCTATTCACCATTCTAGCTGAAGACCATGGCCTTAGAGTTGTGGATTCATTCATTCATTCATCTTCCGAATCGCCTTCATCCTCACTAGGGTCGCGGGGGCTGCTGGAGCCTATCCCAGCTGTCTATGGGCAGTAGGCGGGGGACACCCTGAATTGTTTGCCAGCCAATCGCAGGGCACACAGGGCAACGTGATGAATCCAAACGAACCACATCGCCTCCAAAAAGTGCAGATGTAATATTGGGGCCACCAATGTAGACTCCCTTAACACCTTGGCTGTGCCTAGAAATTATCTCCCTAAAGATCCTGAGCGGAATCAGTGATGAAGGTCAGCCTTTTTGGTGCCCAAGACTCTGAAAATGAATTCCATTTATTGCGAATTGAGCACTGACACTGGTTGTTCAAGGACGGGACAGCCCATTTTTGGAGGTCCGGTATCCCATAGTCTCGGTGTACAGTTCACAGGACACCCTGGAGACACAGTCGAATACCTTCTCAGGGTGTACAAAACCCTTTTAGATTAGTTGGGCAGACTTCCATCCACACTCCAGAATCATGTTGCGGGTGTGGTGCCGCTCCACTTTTCCACGACCAGTACGAAACAACACTCTTCTTCCTGAATCTGAGATTTGACTTCCCGATTGAACCCTCTGTCTTGCGCTTCAGAATAGACCTTGGCAGGGACGCTGAGTTGGAACACGCCCTCTGGTCCCCCTTCTTAAAATGGGGGACTACCAATCCAGTCTGCGAATCCAGAGGCACTTTCACGATGTCCAGTGTTGGACAAACTACTTAAAAAAAAAAAAAAAATCTATAGTTACTAATTACGTTCCCTGCTAAAATAAATCAATTAATAACGAAATTTTGCCTACATAAATTAATAATAATAATAATTAGTTTAAAAAACACATTTCATTACATTTTGTTAGAATCTTCAAATATGTGAAAGTATTTGGATTTTTGAGCAAGTAAAACAGCATTGACACATACTTCCTTGAATTTAATATTTATTGGACCCCACACCACAGCTGGTAGACATACTGTAGATCCTAATTCAAGTATTCTCTTAACCACTAAATGTTTCAGCGGTAGGTGCTTTTAAAAGAATATGCTATAAAATAAATACAAAATGTCACACAGCTCCCAGACAATTACTTCATACTATACTTCAAAAATTAGTTTTAGTTTCTTTGACCAAAATATTTACAGTTACTAAAGTTTTTTAAACACTCTATACTGTCAGTTTCAGGAGTGTGCTGTTGAGAGATGGTTCATGAAGGTTGACTGAGGTCAAAGTTCAGAGAGTTCAGGAGGTGAACAGCCTATGGGGCAAAGGTGGATGGATGTCTTCCTTTGAGAACAACACAACGGGCTTGCAGAAGGCGTGAGAAAAAGTCAGGAGATTGCTGCTGGCATAAAAGCAGTTCAGCTTCCTCAGCAAGTATATTTATTCCTCACTGTGTTGGAGAGAACCTCAGATGATCACAACGCAGGATCCCCAGGTATTGACAAGGTTTAAAAACAAAAAACAAACCAAAAAAATGTGTAAAGTGAAAGGTTTGTGTTATTTTCTGTCTACACTGCGGCACAAGCACAGCAAGCAGCATTGGCCTGAAAGTTCTCATTCATGCTTTTCAATTCCTCTTATTTCCTTATTTTGTTTTATTATTGGTCGGCCCGGTGGTCCAGTGGTTAGTGTGTCGACCTCACAGTGCAGAGGTTCAATTCCGGCTGCAGCTTTCCTGTGTGGAGTTTACATGTTCCACCTGTGCCTCTGTGGGTTTTCTCCGGGTACTCCGGTTTCCTTCCACATTCCGAAAACATGCATGGCAGGTGAATGGAACACTCGAAATTATCCCTAGGTGTGAGTGTGAGCAAGAATGGGTGTTCGTCTCTGTGTGCCCTGCGATTGGCTGGCAGGGGTGTCCCCCGCCTACTGCTCGAAGACGGCTGGGATAGGCTCCAGCACCCCCAGCGACCCTTGTGAGGATAAGCAGATTGGAAAATGGATGGATGGATGTTTTATTATTGAATCTTGCAGGTTTTGTTTGATGATTGCCTTGTCATGCGTATGTTCGTTTGTGAGCAAACACACTGCGGTCTTATTCTTGTGTGAATTATTTCTTATGGGGGGGGACAATGGCAGCCCCATCATCAACTGTCCAGAACACCCACCAGATAATTTACAATACATATCCAAGTTAAATGCCTGTCTAGTGTATGTGCATGTGGATGGGCAAACATGCTGTGCTCAGTGAGGCTTTGCTGAAATTCTCACAGAAGGCAAGCAGTCCATTCAGATTTTCAGCGAAGCCAAACACATCAGAAGATCAAAATAACACTGGAGTATTTTGCACAAGGGATACATTGCACATGAACATGGTGACACTTGATTTGGGTGAACACATCTGAAACGTTTTAAATTATAATCCAAAGCACAATGAAACTACAGGGGGTCCTCAATTTACGGTTACGGAGATTCCTGTGACTTAGTGGTTAGTTAGTGGATGCAGCACTGTTACCATCATAATAAACTGTTTTTGTTTTTGTTTTTTTACATTTGCTTTGAAGTAATTCATGTGATTGAGACTTTACCACTGTGTTTGCACAGATTAGTGACAGATTTAGGAGTGTTTTTATTTATCCATATATTTTTGCTGCTGTAGCAATGGAACTCTGCTGAACCAAGGGCCCTCTTTATTTAATTTTCCTCAAGTCTGTCGAAATTATTGATCATCCTTGTATGCATGACCATCAAGGTTTAATATCTGCATTAACTGTTAGTAATCATAACACCATCTCACTAGTTTGTATATCAACAAGTGACAAAGTAAAGACTTGGAGGAGTTATTTGATTTGATTTCATAAACATGCTGCCAGCTTGCAAACACATGTTGGGTGAAGTACATGTTCTTCTTTATTTATTTATTTGGGGGGGGCGGGGGGGGGGTGGTGAATGCATGTGACCCAGAAGTTGACATGACCTCAAATAACACTCAGTATTTGCCCAGACATCAGACCAATGTGTTGGGGAAAGGAGGCGAGAAGGAATAAAAGCAGGAAGAAAGTTGTCCCTTAAAGCTGCTTCAGTTGTACACGGTGCAATGATGTTAGTTGTCACCGTGGCAACAATACCACAACAAGGAGGGTGGGGTGTATCGCTCTCTGTCTTTTAACACGGCTCACACACACTGACATAATCTGCACTGAAGCATACACTGCATTCCTACCACAGCCCGACTAATGGGTGTTAACCCTCTCAAAGCAAAACAACACAAATATCATCATACCTCTGCTTTGTTAAAAGGGATGACGAGGGTGAAGGGGTGCCGTGCAGCACGTGGAAATTCTGAAACAGCTCCCTGAGGAACACGAGACATGGATGTGAAAGGTGTTTCCCTCTCTGGATCTAGGGTTAAATCTATCCATCACGGCCACAGCTCCACCTCAACTGACTCTCTGTGGAAGAATGCATTCAATGTTGTGTGCTTCATCCAGTACGTTTCTTTCAGTCTTAGACAAAGCAGACTGGAGGTGACCCTCATGATTGGTATCAAGTAGCTTTCCATTTTAAAATATGTCCTTCTGCATGTTTTTAACAAAAATTTAGTTTTGCGGGATGGGAACATATTTTATTATCACCCCCCATGCTCACAACCGAAACGGCCCCTGATTTATACATTCATCAATTAACTGATGGATGTATAAATGATTCGGTTATCCTAACAAGGGTGACGCGGTGTGCTAGAGCCTATCCCAGCTGTCTTTGGGCAGTAGGCAAGGGACACCTTGAAATGGTTGCCAGCCAATCGCAGGGCACGCATAGACGAACAACCATCTGCACTTACACTGACACCGCAGGACAATTTAGAGTGTTCCATTAACTTGCCGCGCATGTTTTTGGAATGTGGGAGGAAACCGGAGTATCCAGAGAAAATCCACGCAGGCACAGGAAGAACATGCAAACGCCACACAGGAGGGCCGGAATCGAACCCTGCACCTCTGCACTGTGATGCCGACGCGCTAACCAGTCCACCACTGGGCCACCCAGCCATTTTTTAAATATATATTTTTTTAATTATTAAGATATTTCCTCAACTGTAGCTGGTCAGATTTAAGTTACATTAACGATGTTCATCAGTAGATGGCAGACATTGCTTACTTGTGCCTCAAGCCCCAAGACAGTAATTTCTCTATCAGGGAAGAAGAGCATCTTGGTGAAATGCAGCACCGCAACCACATTAGGTGAGAAAAATTGTGTTTCAGGTAAAATAGGAAGCAGATAATGCATTCACCGAATTTGAATGCAAACCTATTTGATTAGAGACACCTTTAGCCATGAAAGATTTACTTAACACAAATCTCAAAAGTACTGCATGCAATATTACAAGAACATTGACAGTTCATTTGAAGTGCATCAGGATTTATTCTATTTGTGTCCTCCAAGAACACCTGACAGTGATACAAATAAAGATGGTGGCTTGGGCAAGCGGGGATACAGATGGTCCACCTACAATACATCCGAGTGATCTTTCCTGCCAGAAACTGCATGTTATACAGGTGAGTGAGAGAGCTTATTCATTTGGGGATTTTGAATGACATAAAGGACAAATAGTACGCTATGAAAATCTTTGTGTGAGTTGATTTTCATGGGGAAACATGCACAAAATTAGTTCTTGAGCTTTATTTTGATTTGCTATTCAGCATTTTTGCACAATTTTTAATGGGAATTTTTGGACGAGTGCCCCTTCCACTTGGGGTGGGATCAAAGTGTCTGGTTATTTTTTGTTTGCTGCAATATTATGGTGAATATATGTATTTAATCATGACAAAAACATTGAGATACAGTTCTTTACTTTGGTTCACAAAAAACAGATATATGCACACATTTTGTCTTCAATTAAAGTTGCTTTTTTGTCATACACCTGGTTAGGAAGTGCGCGGTCCTCTGTGGCCCAGAGTACCAAAATGAAAAGTGGTGCCTCCATCGATTAAGTTGCCCAATCCCTGACTTCGATTATTGCTTACTTGTCACATTTTACTGAGCAGCCATGACAGTGATCTGCTCGTGCGGTTTAGTTCGTCTTCGGTATTTTAACACACACATAGGGCCACCTTGAAACTCCGAACTGTAAGGTAGAAATGCTAACCACTAGGGTGGGAAATGATAAACTTAACAAAGAGTTCTCACGGAGGCATAAGGTAGTCATGGACTGAAAGTTGCAATGTGTTTAGGAGTAGAAAAACATGGTAACAATAGGATGCGGACACGTGGAGAAACACTCAACCTCAAGGAGGAGAGAGAAAAGGAATCTTATGAAAGTCTTGTCCATAGGCACACACCCAACTCTTTTTTTTTTTTTTTTTTTTTTATGTATACGTGTGATGTTTGTAACACAATCCAACTAGCCACATGACTTGGCATCCTCATCCAATTTGCAGCCTGTTTTGGGAGTCTTCCTGATTGAGCTGTCGCGGATAACTGCACTTAAAAACCACGCCTGGAAACAGAGGAGATTGTGATTCAACAACTGAGACGTGTTAATTAATACCATCCAGCCGTTGATGCACAATTGGTTTTAAATCCATTCAACACGTAAATGAAAGTTCTGAACAGATGAGGGTATTAACCCTCTCATGAACCCTGTAATCTGAAAACATGATAAACTGTCCATTGTTGTAACCGCTGTCCCTGTAATGGTTAATGTCTCATATGCTATCTGAATATACAATATTTAATTCGGTTTAAAGGCACAGGAGGAAACAAACAAAAAAAAAAAGATCAACTGGTTTTATTTGCAAGTCTCTGTATAATTATGTTGTCAGTGGCAGGGTGAGGCTGAGGCTGCTGTCGAATCAGTTTGTGATTTTGGAGGATAACCTCAAGACTCGGGAGGGGTGCTGGCCCAAAAACACCTCTCAGATGTGTTTTCAACTGCTGATGGTAAAAAACTAACAAACTATGGATGAAATAAAATAACATGAGATGAAAATATATTCTTCTAATTTACTTAAAAAAAAAAGGACCTTTGAAACAATAAATGGAAAAATTGTAAAACAAGAAATAGAAAGGCCTTTGCAGACAGCTTACTCACTGTCACTACACCAAAACAAAACCAGCAAACAGCCAAAGTCGCAGACATTGTTAGAGGGAACATGTCACGGAAAACTGACCTTTTAAGTGCTTTAATATCAATAGTTCTCTGCAGTGACTACCCACCCATGAAGTGTGAAATTAGTTGTTGACACGGCGTTGATACGGAGGGGTAGGGGCATAATTTTTTTGGCTGTTTCCAACTGTGTGAATAGGTCTGCACAGTAATTGACAAATTTAATTTGGTGGGTTGGTAATCAAGTACAAAATATTGGTATAGTATTTAAGAAATAAAGATACCACCTATGTCATGGTTGATCTGTTTGGGACCAACAGGTGCCTCTGTCGGGCTCCTACTACAGCGGCACAACTGTTGGTCATCATGTCATTAGTAGGTTCTCTGTTAAAAGGACTCCCTGCCCGACCACTCGGTGTTGGGTCTCTGGCTCTTTCTCTGTTGGTTAGTGTTTGTGCTTTACTGCCATGGATTTTTGTTTATATTGCTTTCACCTTGTTTTTGCGTCCGCCATGGGTTTTTGTTTGTCATTTTGGATTTGTGTTGTTTTCGGGACTCGGGTTGTTCTGGATTTAGTTTTCTCAGTGTTTTGGTTAATATGGTTTGTCAAGTTCACCCTGCTCCTCCCTCCTGCCTGCTTTTTGGGGTCCTCCACTACCACGTCCGTGTCAACCTAAAAGGAATGAGGACACGGAAGTCTTGGCATCTTTGGACCGTCATTGAAAAGGAATCTAAGTGTCCAACATTCCTGAAGACCCTGACCCTAAAACAAGAGCTGGTTATTAATGTTCATGACAGGAGAGAAAAAAAACATCAATAAAAGAGAATAAACAAAAATAACATAAGTTTATAGCCAGTAACTGCTTAAAATGGAGAGTAATCCAGATTCAGCTGTTTAGTTTAAGTGCGGTCAAAAGGAGGCAACTGACGGGATGACGACATGTTTTTGCTGCAGATGTGCTTTCATGTTGCTTTCAGATCATCTGACAAGGATGTGAAGTACATCAGTGCAATTTGTTTTGTTTTCAACCTGGAACACGAAAACGATGATGAGTCAGTATTAGTGGTTGTTTTAAAAGAGCCCAACTTCAAACATCACTGTCAGAAATGTTACGCAGACCACGTACACATACGCGTACGCGTACACACACACACACACACACACACACACACACACACACACACACACACACACACACACACACACACACACACACACACACTAAAGGTGAAAAAAACAAAAAAAAGTATCGAGGACAGCCCTTTGACCACATTTCAACGCCCCTGAACATCTGTTGCCTTTTATCCAACAAACAGCTGAAGGTAAAATCCAGCATTGGGGAAAACACTGACAAAGATAATGAAAGTGACACAGGTGAAACCGAAAATATTTATTTTCGCACGATGGGGTCAAAAAAATCACCACTGACACTCATACTGCTTTGATCCTCATCATGTCCACATGACACTGGCTGCGTTGTTCAAAAGCACAGGTTCACATGAGGTGATAATGCTTGGAAACATTTTCTATATTTTAATCAAGTCTTTTTTTTTTCAAAGCACTGAGTATAAAAGGATGAATTCTGAAAACCCAATTTCACTTGTACTATCAAACAACAATATAATCAGCGGCGTGCATGTGCGATGTGCATCATCACTGGAAATTTAAAAAGTCTGTCATTGCACTGTTGTGCAGTAAATAGGTCAGGCCAACCTCAATTTGAAGTCAAGTCAGCCAACACCAGGATTGCTTTCAAGGGCCAGCGTCAAAATGAAAGCAAGGAAAGGCATTGCTATCCATGTCCAGTATGACTTGTTTCGCTTTTACTTTGAAGTTGACCCTTGCAGGGCGTCGCGTAGTAGCGAATGAACATCCATTGTGGCAGTTGGCTTGACTTGGCCCCGACTACATTTGCTGTGAGGGTGTGGCCGGACGCATGCATGTCTCTCTCGCTGTTCGTATCAATGAATGATGGAGCATATACATGTGTATGTGTGTGTGTGTGTGTGTGTGTGTGTGGGATGTCATTCGGGCTTGAGAAATGTAGTCGGATGGTGACTAAGAGAAGAAAGGTAGTCCACACTGAAGGGGTCTCACTCCCTGAAGGAACACTAGCAGACACTGAGGACAGCTACAAGTACCTCGGTATACCACAAGCCAATGGCAACCTCGAACTTGCAACAAGGAAAGCGGCTACGGCCAAATACCTCCAGCGAGTGAGGCAAGTCCTAAGAAGCCAGCTCAATGGCAAGAATAAGACCCGGGCAATAAACAGCTATGCCCTGCCAGTGATCAGATACCCTGCAGGAATAATAAGGTGGCCAAAGGAAGAGATTCAGACCACGGATGTTAAGACCCGAAAGCTCCTAACCATGCATGGAGGGTTCCATCCCAAATCCAGCACCCGGAGACTGTATGCAAGCCGAAAGGAAGGAGGCCGGGGACTAGTGAGTGTGAGAGCCACTGTCCAGGATGAAACATCCAAGCTCCATGAATACATCAAGGAGAAGGCTCCAACGGATGACGTACTCAGAGAATGCCTCAGACAATGGGGAACAGAGGATGAGGTGCTGGAAGAGGGACCATCATGGGAGGACAAGCCCCTACACGGGATGTACCACCGGACCATAACTGAAGTGGCTGATCTCAAGAAGTCCTATCAGTGGCTAGAAAGGGCTGGCCTGAAGGACAGCACAGAGGCACTCATCCTGGCTGCTCA
>NW_017806059.1:2059980-2064948 GCF_001891065.2 Hippocampus comes | reverse complement strand
CATCTCAGTCCAGAAATGTGCAGTGCTGGGAACAGCAAGGATACTGCGCAGAACCCTCAAGCTTCCTGGCCTCTGGTAGAGGACCCGAGCTGAATGAGGGATGGACACCACCATATATATATATAAAAATCCTCGTATATATATATATATAAAATAAAGTTGCATAAAAGTCATGTGTCCATTATGGGGTGTTTAACATTATGAGGAAAATCATTTCATCATAAATAATAAAAATAATTTAATTTTTAAAATGGGCCTGTGTTTTGTACTGTTTTTCTTCAGTGCCTGGTTGGTGGACGGGCAAAGCTCTGCATCATGACATGGCCTACATGTGGTTACTTTAAGCATGTATAGCAGAAAAGATTATTTATTCTTTTCAGCAGTTAAACAGCAGCAAACTTCAACAACAATGGGAAAGCAAAACACACACACACAAACACACACACACACACACACACACACACGCACACGCACACACACGCACACATTCAAAAATGTCCTCATTTGTAAATGAAAAGGTTAATTGCTGTGTGGAAGAACTGCTGACTGTGGCTCATATGGTTGAGTGCATCACACTTTGCAATGTCAACATGGGTTCACACTGAAAATGGAGAATTTTTTTTTTTTTTAAAATGTGAAAAACAGCATTCTCCTGGCTTGTCTACTTTAAATGAAATCATTACAATGGGCGTCAGTATTCCCAAGCATGTTGATGTTCTGATTTTAGAGGATAATTTTCTCTTGTATTAATTAACTTTGTTGTGATTGTACCACACCAAGAATGAGCCCTGAATTTGAAAAAAAAAAAGACCCTTAATTTCAAACTTCATTTCAGAAGTATTACAAAGCAGTTATTACACTAATTTTTATCCTCCAAAAGAATTTCTGTGACACAACCAGAGAGAGAATCGGACTGTTTGTTCACTAAGGCATGCAAGGTGAGAGATCAAAATGATGGGATGCCTCTTCGCTGTGTGTCGTGGGGTTTGGAAATTTGCTCAACGGCATCTTGACAGTTGTCAAAATGCAGACGAGCATCTCTTCAACAAGCTGAAAATTCCGTTTGTTCGTATAGGGAATCAAAGTGAATCTCATTACTTTGAAAGTCCAAGTCTTGTGCAGATGAGCTCCTCCTGAAGTCTAAACCAAGGTAGTCCAAGAACAATAGGGGAAGAAAGAGAAGAAATGACCAAAAACCTGGTGTGCTCCTAATGGTTACAGAGAGAGCGAGAGAGAGAGAACACTCTGGTGTGTAACAGGCTCTTTGCGGCTCCCATCGACGGCACTAACTCTTTGGGGTGAGTATAAAGGGACATGGGTAATTTTGCATTAGCAACAAACTCTTTATCAATAACATTGTCGTCTGCTCCTTAATCTACCATCACTTGAAGAGAGACTGAGTTTTTGGAGGAGGAGACAGTGGCACGCAAGTTAATCTGATGAGAAGATTCACTAGAGGTCTTCATGTCACTACCCAAAGGCTGCGTTCTGTGGTCCCAAAAGTGCACACTGATTGATGAAGTGCCTGGACCATTCACAAGAGATACAAAGATGCTGCGCAACCCGCCATGCAGGTTCCTCCAGTGAGAGGCAGGTTTTGCTGAGTTGTGTTGGTTCTTCCTCGGCAGCAGGCATCTCAAGGCTTCTGAAAGGCTGGGCGACCAGTTGAAGAACAGCGGGGGAGGAAGGGCGGGCAGGTGTGGCACTCCGACGACGTTCTCTGATGCGATTTGGATCACTATGAAATTAATTGTGCGAGAGACTCAGGCTCATCCCGAGTAGACAGCTGAATTTAAAGCTTCTCAGAAAGTCCGCAAACGAAAACTGTTTTTTTTTGGTCCAGCTTCATTTCATCCACTTTCAGAAGCGAAAATCCTGAATTTGATCGCATAGTCCACAGCTGACTGAGATCCCCTGATGGAATAACATTAGCCATTTGCCTGAAGATTGACTCATGAAGGATTGATCGCCTATAAACACTGGATGGATGGGAATATTCACAATCATGTTTCTGTCAATGTGCTGTATCTGTCGACATCACTTTCCCATAGGTACACAAAAAACAAACAAACCAAAACAAATTATAGTTCACAAAACCCCACAGCAAAAAAAAAAAAAAAAGCTGATGTCTCAATTCCAGGTCCTGAGAAAAAAGTGGCATGAAGTTGGCAGGAAACTAAATATATTCTTGTACACTTCAACCCCAGACCCATATTGTGGATGAGACAACCTGTCTTCAAGTCAGTACCTCATAGGAGTGTGCTTCACCCTTGGTAACACCCCGCAAAAAAAACTATAGTGTTTAAACACACGCACACACACGCACACACACAACATTGAAAGATGAGTCTGGCACTGTAGTGGTTGTCTTTTCGGAAAACGCTTGGCACCAAAAGAGTTAATATAACTTGTTTTTCCCTAATTGTGAATAATTTGTGCCTTTGAGTAATGTCATAGTAACTTTGTGTGAGTGTGCGTGTGTGTGTGTGTGTGTGTGTGTGTGTGTGTGTGTGTGTGTGTGTGTGTGTGTGTGTGTGTGTGTCTTCCCAGCAATAATGTGTTATTTGAAGGAATATCACTCCCAAAGTTGATGCTAATTTCCTACAAGCATTTTAATAGGATCCTCCATTTACTTTAGCATTAGCGCTAGTCATGTTTAAAAACAAAGCATGTTTGTTTTTTAAATATACAACATGTGTAATTCTTTTTGTTTTATGTTTAGTTTTGCAGTGAACTCCAATTAGGGTGTCATTTAACAGTTTGAAGCATTCAAGTATGGCAGAATCACTCACGCCACATGCTTGCTGCGAAGCAACACGGTGCATTCTGGGTACTTTCACAATGTCGGGATTTATAAATACAACGTGCCGTTCTGCACATTGATCGTTTTTCTTCATTACGTTTTAAAGATCGAGACAAACCAAAATCGAATTGACGATTTCAATTTCAATACATCTTTAACCACTATATTCGAGTTTTTCATACATCATGCACCACCTGTATGGAAAACACAATGTTATTTTTTCTTCTAAATGCTACCATACAGAATCGTGGAGCTGCCAATGTGGGGGAATAATATTTTGACGAACAAATGTGTTGAACCGTACTTGCAAGTACATTTGAACATACTCGTAAATATATTTGAACTTATTTGTAGACTGAATGCCACAAAGCATTTTTCCATGCTGCAGGGTATTGACTTGGGCACGTGCGAGTAAAAAAAAAAATAGCTGTTTTTTTTTTTTTTAGCATGTGGCCTACATTATATCAGTTCAAAAATCAAATAAGTAAACACCGTTAATTTGTAATTTTATGGTTTTATTGTCTGCAGTGCGTGTTTTTTCCCATTTTTTTAACTTTGTGTGTGTGTGTGTGTTTGTGTGTGTGTGTTTTGTTTTGGGTTTTTTTTCCAAGATGGCGCCCGAGTAGGCATCCTTTGGCAAGTGCTCTTCAAGAGCCTTGCTTTTTTGTTCTTTGTTGTTGTTTTTGCCTTTTGTTTTGTCACATGGTGACATGTGTTTTTGGCGCCTGTAATGGGCAGCATTTTTCACAGCCCCGTTTTGTTCAGTGGAGATGTCGGCGCTATTGGACAGTCTGCGTTGGTGCGGCAGGATGGATGGCTGCTGAAGTTGAGGATGAGGAGAGAGGAGCGTTGGCGCAGAGCGCAGATCCGTATTTGGAACTGAGAGTCACCGCTTGGAATTGGAATGGATTTACATGAGACAGGAGAAGTGAACCAATCTCATTTTTTCGTCAATGGATGCTACAGCTTCTTGTTGACTTTGAAATTTAACCGGTAGCCGATGTATGCACATTTTGAGCATGACTGACGTCTCTGATAGGATTGCACGACTGTCTGTGTTTTATGTTATGTGTTGTGTTTATTATTTTACTTTATGTTAACTGTTTTGTTAAGCTCTTTGTTACAGCTGCAGCTGTTGTGAAAGCGCTATATAAATCAGCATGTATTGTATTGTATTGTATAATGCTACGGACTAATTATTTTCACATGCACAGACCCCGTGCGCATTATGGGGAAACAACTTTAATATTTTCTAATTTTAACAATACAAATACGAAAATTAAATTAGTATTGTTTATTTTTCACGTAATAGTTTTATTATGGCTGCAGTGCGTGATTTACAAAAGGCATTTTTTTTCTCATAATGTATGCACAAGTCAATACCTCGTGGGATTTGGGGGAAATGCTACATTTGTCACATTTAGCCTACAATATGCATTTGCCAGTACATTCGATCGTACTCAATTGTATGTTTGTACCAGAGGCGATTGCTCTAAGACTGCAAGGGAAGCTCAGCTTCCCCTAAAACAGGGGTGTCAAAGTCAAATGGACGGAGGGCCAGATAAAAATTTTTGCTGCAAGCCGAGGGCCGGACTGATCGAATGTTCATTGAAAATTTGAAAAATGACCACATATAGTTTATTGTACCAAAGTTAATTGACTGAAAACCTAACAAATACATTCCAATATGATCAGATAAATAAAGCAACATTTTCTTATGTCTCTGTCAGTAAACTTTAATTTTCAACAGGCACAAAAAACAAATTTCCTTTGTATAAAAATACCCATAACATGAATGAAAGAAGCCGGTATTATTCAAGGCACCATCAATCGCCCATATTTTCTCTTTTCGCAAAATTACCGGTAGGCTAAATTTACTTCCAAGAAAAAAAATAATAGCAATTTTCGATCATTTACTCGCATCGAATATTTTTAAAACATAATTGGATTTAAATACAATGAAATAAAGTGCAAACATTTATTAACCAAAAACAACACTTCAAGGAGAAGTAACATACAGTGAAAGCCAATATTATACTTTAATTTTTCAACTTGAAGTGAGTAAAAACTCTTAATATGTGATTGCACAGTAATATTCACTTCTTTGAGGCTGATACTCGGTGGTGTCTTATCTTTTCTACAAGTTCATCAATATTTGGGGTCAG
>NW_017806059.1:2059071-2059365 GCF_001891065.2 Hippocampus comes | reverse complement strand
ATTGTGGGAAATGTAGTTTTGGTGCGTGTAAAAGATCTGCGGGCTCTCGGCTTGCTGCGGTCCGCGGGCCGGTTCTAATCATAAATCAATATCATCCCAGGGGCCACTGAAAACATTCTCACGGGCCGGATCTGGCCCGCGGGCCGGCACTTTGACATAGTGCCCTAAAATGTCAAAAAGTAAGTGATCAAATATATGTGTGTATGTACAATTGTGTGGACATGTCATTGACTAAATATGCGCCACAACGCGCTCAACTTTTGTTCCGAATCAGCTTCTTATTACTGGTTACGA
>NW_017806059.1:2051230-2058983 GCF_001891065.2 Hippocampus comes | reverse complement strand
CGCGGACGCTGGGTGTCTAGAGAGTTCAGTGTAGGTTGTCCCAATGCATTGAAATGGGACGAGTCATTGGATAAATGCTGGTTTTGTCCCGCCCACCGGATGCTCAGCGTCTCTGGGAGTCTATGGACAGTGGGCGTGTATCGGCCTGCCCGGAGCCTGAGCTTTTCTGCATGATGATTGGATGATCTGTCTGAGGCTGAATTCTTTTTGATTGACAGCGAAATGAGCCAATCATCGACCTTTTGGTGTAGGCATCCGTGGGAGCATTTTTCAATTCTCATTCTGTTCTGAGTTGAAGTGGAGACCTCTTCTAATCATCTTATCGACACTCTCTTTGTTGAAAGTGACTAGCGACAAATTAATCTTTTATTTCTGGTGGGTTTTATTGTAGTTGCAGACTGACTTATATCACCACAGGGTCACAGATCATTTTCTTGAAAAGGAATGGAGTGTAGAATTCACGTATAAATAAATGGACACATTTTATGATGTAGGCCGAAATTGAGCTTCCCCTCCTTGACAGACTAGCATCCACTGGTTTGTACGTACTCGCGAGGTATGTTCGAACGTCCTTGTGAGTTTGTTTGAACGTATTTAAATACGTTTGAATGTACTAGCAAGGATGTTTGAACGTATTTAAATACGTTTGAACGTACTAGCAAGGATGTTTGAACGTATTTGGCAGTCAAAATATGTTCACACCAAATTCAATTATAATAAACTCCTCCATCGCAAAATACTTTGGTGAACTTTGTAAAGTAGTTTAAAAAAAAAAAAAGCAATGTTTTGCAGGTGGCTCCTGTAAAAATAAGGTATGTTCCTCTGACTAGCAAATGATTTCAAAACATCAGGATTTTCATAGAGGTCAGGACTTTCGTCAAAGGTGTGCCCATAGCAGTTTATCATTTACAGCCAGTCGTGAGATCACGTAAAAAGCAGTAGGACAACAAGTCTCTGTTTAGAACTCTTCATTACTATTTCTAGGAAGAGAAAATGTTGGGTTTATTTGCAAACACAAAGAGGAAGTGAGATCGGATCCCAAGTGGGAACGAAGGATGCTTGTGAAGACACATGTTAATGCCAGGTGTGAAGTGTGGCCTCGGAGGCATACAACTCTGAGGAGGAATTTTGGTTGTGATGACTCATTTTTCCAAGAGGTTGAAACGATTCCTGTGTCTCACTGAGGCTAAGCTGACTGAATGGTCTGACTATGATTTTTCTTCTCTTTCTTTCACATCATATTCCTGTTTCTCTCACAACAGACTTGGATTTTCAGGACACCTGGCTATCATGCCAAAAAGAATGGAAACTTTCTGAAAAAAACTCATCAAAAACGCATCTCAAACAGTTTAAACTGTTCTACAAAGATTTTCTCCAAGATAGTGGAGAATATTATTTGTTTGGGAAAATGTCACTGATGTTGGACAGGAGGGCTTGGCTCTGTTCTAGTTCATTCAAAAATTTTGATGGCCATATTAGTCCTTTTTTTTTGTACTGGACTTCTGAGTGGGTTTTTATCAAACTATTGGTAATTACAGGCAATATAGCCATGACATTTACGCTAATTGAAGAATACAATACATACCAGTGTGTAGGACGCTTGATAAAAATGTAATTTCATGTCAAGGTCAAGGATATCTTTATTGTTAAATATGCTCTATGGACAACATACAGCACAGATGAAATTTCTTTCCTCTCAATCCTCAGTGCAAACCTGCAGTGCATTAAAACACACACATGTAATTGCCTGAGGACGCAAATGGCACCAATTTGGTTGACTGGCCCATATAAGCATTACCATGAGGGATTGCTTTGTTTGATACATGTCCCTAATTCTAAACAATACATTAACATTATTATAAGTGGGCATGTGTGTGCTAAAATCCATGCAGCAATGTGGATGTTGGCTACGTGTTTGACGTATTTCATCTAAAAACGCCACTATTGATTTATGACCTCGTTAAATGCAACCAGTGAGGAACAAGTTTGCTTGTCACCAAACACTTTACATTGATATAAGGTCAAGTGTGAAGTAAACTTGACCAATCATCTTTTGAATAATATTTAGGGCTAAAACTATTTCAAGCATCCATCCATCCACTTTCCGATCCACTTTATCCTCACAAGGGTCGCGGGGGGTGCTGGAGCCTATCCCAGTCGTCTTCGAGCAGTAGGTGGGGGACACCCTGAACCGTATTCAGGGTGCCCCTACTATCTCAAGCATACTTTTTTTTTTAATGCACCCCACTCAAATTAATTATCAGACCCATAGCAACGCACTTAACAATGAAAATGCTTTTGTTCGACAATCCCCGGCGAGTGACGTCATTTCCAGAATGCCATTCAGCCATTGTACTCCATTGTTGATTGTCCCGTTAACTGCTCTTTGCCGTTGTGATCAAATTATTGCGAAATGCCATGGCGCTGCGTGGCGATGCCAATTCCACATTCATAGATATATGTGTGTGTGTGTGTGTGTGTGTGTGTGTGTGTGTGTGTGTGTGTGTGTGTGTATGTGTGTGTGTGTCTAACACGATGTAAAAGGGCATTTGCACCGTTATGCGCTGTTGTGGGATGGAACACAGCTGACTCCGGGATGGTCAAAGCGCACACATGGTTGACATTGCAAAAGCAGAAATAGACCTACAGACTCGCACCGACCGAAAGACCCATGGCCGTGCTCTCGTCATTTTAGATCAGACGTATGGGAGGCCTTTCATTGCAGTCGACTTATTCATTCATTCATTCATTTTCCGAACCGCTTTATCCTCACGAGGGTCGCAGGAGGTGCTGGAGCCTATCCCAGCTGTCTTTGGGCTGTAGGCGGGGGGCAGTCGGCAACCTGAAATGGTTGCCAGCCAATCGCAGGGCACACAGGCGAACAACCATAAGCACTCACATTCACACCTGGGGACAATTTTGGGTGTTCAATCAGCCTGCCATGCATGTATTTGGAATGTGGGAGGAAACCGGAGTACCCGAAGAAAATCCATACAGGCCCAGGGAGAACATGCAAACACCACAATGGGAGGCCGGAGCTGGAATTGAACCTGGTACCTCTGCACTGTGAAGTCAACGTGCTAACCACTGGACTACCGGGCCGCAACTGTAGAACAGTAGACTACAGTTAAAACCAAATGCAGTGCCTACGATATTTCCTCACCAGGAGACTTAACGCCCACAAGCGATGAGTGAAAACCGTTCTAAAGACGCAAAAGACGGGAGGTGTTGGACATGGACCTGGACCATGTTCTTCTTCAGCAACTGCAGTTATGGTTGACCACAGTTTCAACGGAAGAAACGAACAACGCTAAATGTCATCCAAGCAGCCTGACAGCTGTACAGTAAGTGTACAGTAGTCACCGCTTACGACATTTGCCTACACTCAGACAGAGACAAGCATGTTCAAAAATGACCAGCTCCAGAGTTCCGGGGTTCGATTCCGGCCCCGGCTTACCTGTTTGGGGTTTGCAAGTTCTCTCCGTGTCTGCGTGCGTTTCCTCCCACATTCCAAAAACATGCATGGTAGGTTGATTGAACGCTCCAAATTGTCTCTAGGTGAGATTGTGAGTATGAATGGTTGTTTGTCGATGTGTGCCCTGTGAGTGGCTGGTAATCTGTTCAGAGCGTACCCCGTCTGCTGCCCGGAGACTGCTGGGATAGGCATCAGCCCCCTTGCGACCCTCATGAGGATACGCAGCTCAAATAATTGATGGATGGATATAAACACACACACATTCACACACACACACACACACACACACACACACACACACACACACACACACACACACACAGTATATACTGTACATATATATGTATGTAAACACACACAATACCAGTCAAATGTTTGGAAACAACCTCTAATTCAGTGTTTTTCATTATTTAAAAATGTCCTGAATTGTAGATCGCTGACATTCTGAAAAAAAATATTGATAGAATTATTTGGTAAACCAAAAAAAATGTTCGTCAACACAGAATATTTTGTATTAGTTATATTCATCAAATGAGGGACCTTATGCCCTGACAACAGCTTTGCACATCTTGGTATTTGGCGAGATGGCGCCCAAGTATGCAGCCATCGGCAAGTGCTCTCAAGAGCCTTGCTTTTTGTTGTTGTTGTTGTTGTTTTTGTGTTTTGTTTTGTCACTTTGTGTTTGTTGTTACGTCGCGTAGACCTGATGTGGATTGTTTTCAGCATTTTTTGGGCCACGTTATTCTTCAAAGGAGAAGAATCTATGCTTGGTGGTTGCGTCTTCTCGGCAGCATGCGTACACTAGCACTGATTTTGATTGGGAGGAATGTCGGTGCCATTTATCTGTCGTTGCTGGACAGCCCCGGGGCGCTTGTGGTTTTTTTGCACCTGAAATGAGCAGCATTTTTCACAGCCAGTTTTGCTGAGTAGAAATGTCGGTGCTGTTGGACAGTCTGCGGCTGAATGGATGGATGGCTGGTGGAGCTGACGATGAGAAAAAAGGAGCGTCAGCGCAGCGCGCCGATGCGTATGTGGAACTGGGAGCCGCGGCTTGGAATTGAAGCAGATTTACATGGGACAAGGAGATGAGAGCCAATCTCTTTTTTCGTCAATGGACGCTACAGCTTCTTGTTTGCTTTCAAAACTTAGCTTGTAGCAGACGTATGCACGTTTTCAGCATGACCTAATCCACTGGTGAAAGGACACTTTGATCCTCTCCTCTTTCATCTATAACTGCTTCAAACAACAAAGAATGTGCAGAAAAGTGGTTAAGATTGAATGAGTGTCTGTGTCTTATGTGTTGTGTTGGTATTATTTTGTTGTTATTATGACTTAAAGATGGCGCCACGAGAGTGGCTGCCTTTACAGCAGCTCCTATACTTTTTGTTCTTCTACTTTCTTCCTTTTATAACTCTGCTGCTGTAAATTAGGAATTTCTCCATTGTGAGATGAATAAAGGTTTTCTTATTCTTATTATTTTCACAGTCAGTTGTATGATCAGAATCAGGGGTCACCAACGTATGTAGCCCACCAGAACCACATGAGCAACCCGCAGGGCTGTTCTAAAAATAGCTCACCATCAGTCATAGGACATTGTGATTTTCAAGGAGTGTTTAAGAAGTGATCATTTAAAAATGTGAAAACTAGCTGAGATTTAAGAATACCCTCATCGACAGCAGCTCCGTCCCGTGCCCACTTCAACCACGACATCATCCACAGCTGTTCGCTCTTCGATGTCCCGTTCACCCAACACTCCGCCACTGACATCGTGTCTGGCGACTTCATCTAGCCAAACCACGCGCAGCGGCCGACGAGTCTGCTTCACCTCCTGTCGGCTATTCTGACCGTTCCGTCATTCCTACGGCTTCCTTCCTTCGTCGCCTACGCCAACTTCGGATCCAGGAGGGGGGCCCTGTAGCGACGCCACTCAAGTGAAGCACAACTCAGCAGTCGATAGTCCACTGCTCTCCGCCGTGCGTGCATCAGCGTGGACGTGTACGCACGCACATCTTTTGGCTTCAACCAATCACTGCTGACTCAACGGACGTTACACATCAAAGAGCTTTGATCTACGACAACAGCTAAGCTAGTTTAGCTGTTGTCGTAGATCAAAGATCGGGCCGCCCGAATTTCAGGTCTAAAAATGTCAATCGTTGCCTTCGGGTTCGTGTCGGATTTCTCTCTCGCTGACTTTTTTTTTTTTTCGAGGCCGTGAATAGTTTTGGCCACGAGAGACCGTGGTTTGCAAAAAACAGAAGCGGCGTCATCACAACACGTACTGTACTAAACTCTCGCAATGACAATTCAAAAAACTCCTTCACATCTTTATGATCCAGCCGTCATTGTTCTTTTTGGGCTCGCTGCTTCTCTCTCAAGTGCCGTGCTCAATTCTTAAGGACGTACTGCTGCTGTGGTGAATAGCTCAATTTTCAACCCGTCAAAATGACGGACGGCCTTAAATTTTCCCCGTCCACTCTTAAAAAAAATCCCTCAATGATGGAAAATTGTCCGCTAATGTAACCTCTTCAGGAACAGAAATATAAAAGATGTAAATGTTTATCCAGTCTTGTTTAACTGAGATTTCGTTCCAAAAGACATGCTTTGTTATCAGAAATCAATTTCGAAATCTCAGAGATATGGCGAGGCCATGAGAATGCGAGGCGAGGGTATTACTGTTGTGGCGACGTCACTCGAGCTAGTCCGCTGCTTTCTACTGTGCGTGCGTCAGCGCGAACATGTACGCAAGCGCATCTTTTGATTTCAACCAATAAGCGCTGACGCAACGACGTCACACACCCGACGTCACACACAACAACAGCTAAGCTAAACTAGCCGAGACGACACTCGAAGTCGGACGGACACGTTTTTCTGCCAATCTGTGTGTTTCCCTTTTTGTCCAACTATATTTTTCACAACAACTGTCTTGTCCATGGTGTCTTTTATTCATTCCACTGGGGTTTAGCAAGTGTGTTTATAAAGAGACGAAAATCTCTTTACTGTTATTAGTGTTAGTGTCTCAACATGGCTACGCTCGTGAAAGCAAAACAACAAACTCAAACGCGTCTTCGTTCAATGTTGTCAACTAATATCCGGATTAATTTGAAGCAATTTTTCCTCAATTCTCCGGAGAGATTTTCATAAAAATTTGAAAAACCCGGAATTCCGGGAAAATCCGGAGGACTTTCATCTCTGTGAGAATAACATTACCGTATTTTCACGACCATTCGGCGCACCGTATTGTTGGGCGCAGTCTCAGTAACGGGTGGTATTTCTGTATTTGACACATACACAAAACGCACTGTATTATTGGTCGCAGCCAGGCATGGTAAAACATACGCCAGCTTAAACATACGGCATGCATGCACGCACTTTAAAAACACGTTAGCTTGAAGCATACGGTAGCATGCATGCACGCTAAAACATACCAGGTATGTTAGCTTAAAGCATACGGTAGCAGCTAAGACATACGGACACACGCTCAAAACATGTTTTTAAAAAGGCAACGGAAGCAAAACTGAGTTAGATTGTACTTTATTTAGCCATTTTACAACGTACTCACGCGACTGGTACCTGCTAGGGGCGTGCCTTTAGCGTCGTCTAACATGCCCACTCTTCACTCATTGGCGACTGATACCTGCTAGGGACGTGCCTTTAGCGTCCTCTTACACGCCCACCCTTCACTAATTGGAGGCCTTCCGCATGCCTGTCGTCACTCACGCCTGCCTTTTCTCTGTATAAACTGCGTGTCGGCCAGAAGTGCTCTCAATCAGGCTTTGGAACTCGGCGCATACACTAGACGCTCCGCATTATCAGGCATCCTGTCCATTTTGGAGGAAATTTAAGACTTTTAATGGCGCCTTATAGTCGGGAAAATACAGTAATTTGTTATTTTATTTTCATAAATATGTAAACAAAATTATTCTCTGTATTCTTTACGTCATATTATTTCCACTTAGTCGAGTGGATTTCAATGTTATTTTAAGTAACATTGAAAGCCACTCAATAAATAATTTATTTATTATGGTAGAGTTTTTAACCAATCATATTTCAGCTAGCTTGTGTTGCCAGGTAAATTAAACTGGCTCGGGCCTTCAGATTAAACAGAGCAGGCCTCTGTGCGCTGTAAGTGAACGGGCACAGTCAGGATTCAATAGCCAATCAGATCACGACTCGTGATCTGACTCGTCTGCGTACTACGGCCAGCTAGAAGGCCTTACGTCGAGACTGGCCGTGCGCGTTCGGTGACTGGAATAGCGCCTTTTCTGTTTCCTGAGAATT
>NW_017806059.1:2008387-2050143 GCF_001891065.2 Hippocampus comes | reverse complement strand
GGGGGCGGGGGGGGACACAAAACTAATCCAAGAAGAATAACAGTCCATCATTAATTTCAAAAATGAAGGCCAGTCACTCAGAAAAATGTCAAGAACTTTGAAAGAATCCCTGGGTACACTCATAAAGACTATTTGTCGTTATCTTTGTGCTCTCATCAGGACCGACCCAAGAAAGACCTCTATTGATTGCGCAGGGGTAGTTCATCAGAATTCATCTTCAAACAGCATTCGTTACCTCAGGGCACTTTACACATGGAGCAGGTCAAATGTCACACTTCTCACTTATTTCAAGACTAACTGAGCACCAACTGAAAACCACGAGCGAACATTTGGCAAAAGAGGCAAGGTAACATTCACTGATGGGAAGAAACGTCGAGCCGACTCAACGTGGGCAGCCGTCTGCCATGGCTGGTTGAGTTAGAGAGTAGAAAAGGAGAGAGAAAGAGAGAGAGAGAAAGAGAGAGAGAGACAGAGAGACAGAGAGAGACATAATAGCTGTCTCTCAGTTCATCCAATCAGCCCATGAGTGTCCAACACTCAGGACATTAAGTCATAAAAATGAGTGAGGCAATACATCATCCCTGGCCATGTAGACAAATAACTACAGATGGACAAATAACAAATCACCAGGAAAAAAGTGCAAGTACTGGGGAGAACAGAAGGCCAGATACTAAAAACAAACCCAGAAGATCAGAAGCAGATATGCTAACCATTTCACCATGCTAACCCAGCTTGAAATCTATCATGCAACATGTTCATCAACCTTAGCAAGTCAAGGACCAAAATATTAGGACAAACTGTCAGCTTGATAGGGTGCAGTTTGACACCAAACAAAAACTAACGCTAATCATAATTGTTAAAAGTGATTTGGTTGTAGTTTTAAATATATCAATTTTTGCTTCAACTTTCACATTGGCTTCAGCGTCAAATTGTTTAGTTCATGTAGTCATCTTATTGAACCCACATAATTTCTATCTCAATTGTGTTCAAATATTACACCATTGTTGTTGTTGTCTTTTGCTTGATAAACGTCCCAAACTATAGCATCAGTGACTGCCTCCCAGTTACAGTAAGCTGTTTTATGACTGAGTCTTGCCATCAAGGGAGCGTATTTCAGCACTGCCTGCTGATCGAATCTTGTAACTGCACCAGCAAAAGAGCCCTATTGCAGCTGCACAACTCCAGCTGCATTTCTTACCCAGATGACTGTACTGTTTCATCCCCCCATCCAGCTGGTGGTCCGTGTAGTACTTCTGAACATTTAACAAAGTCTGTCATCTCAAGCATCAATTTTAATGCCAAGTACTATACTGTATAATCCATCAGACTGAAACTCGATAATCGCATTTGGACACCGTCAGAATACATACCATTTATTATTAAGTGAATCATTCAAAGAAGAAAAAAACTACGAAGTCACTGTCCTGCTCCACTCTGATGGAGACGCAGACACCCCTCCTCTTTTCCTCTGAGCTTGAATGTCTGGGTCCCCCATCACCCCCGCCTCTCTTTCCTCTCCTCCTCATCCTGCTCGTCATCACCCCAACCCCCAACCCCAGCCACAACTCCCCAAAACTCCCCCTCCTATTAAAACAACACGCCAACCTGGTGCAAGCCGGTAAAGGGGCTTTGGGACAGCTGAAACAGCAGCAATGACTTGTGGCCACCTCTCTTCTTTGTGAGACTTGGATGCTGGGGCAGGCTATCCTCACATTAATGCCCCAAAAGACTCACAAGTACAACTTTGAGTTCTAGAATGATTGCTGAATTTTTTTTATGTGACGCTGTCAAAGCTGATGGCCACTTTTTAAAAAGGTTTTTCAACCGTGCATGAACACGTTGATGGAGAATAATATTTATCATTTTCATTCCGTCATTTTTTTTGGGCATACCTTTTTACATTCATGCCGAAGTTGACTGACAGATTTATTTATACAAGAGGCATGTGGTGCCATGATAGTGAGGCACAAGAACAAATTGGTCATTTTTCTTGAGCATCGACGTCTGAGGAAACGCCACTGTTACTTTTTTTTCTTTCGTCGACTTTTTTTTTATATCATCACATTGAGAGGCTTCATGGCAGACACGCAAGTGCCCTGTGAAACATCGACAATCTAACAATCGAAACTTTCCCTCACACTGGAGCTGTACCGCAAGCAGCGGTGTTGACCGCATCTTTCTACCGAGGACCAGTGAGCAGACGTCGGCTGCCTCAAGGTAGGTGGCATCACCACAGACTCTCAGTCAAGTCTGCCGCGCGTCGGCAGTTATTTCGTATTAAATGAGAATATTTCAGTCCGTATAGGTTGATATGTTTCAAGTTTGTGGGCTATGCCATTTTTTGCACGCAGACTGAGAGAGCACACGTGCGTAAAAGCGTATTTCTGATTCCTTCTACACTTAAATGAAGGCGTTATTGCTTCATTGCTTTTTCTCCAACGCGCGACGAATGTTTGGCACATAAATGGCTTGATGCAGTCTAGTGACCGCATAAAACGTGCACGTGTAGATGACTCTTTTCATTCATGTAAAACCACACACGGCTGAACCGATAATTCAAACCAGAGCCGAGATGCAACATTTGGTCGAAGACGTCAGCGTCATACGTCATTCATTTAGAAGTGTGCACCAATGGGAATGCTTCGTTTGGGTTCAGTTTACGTCATTCGCGGGGCGCGTAGTTCGACCCGAAACAGGATCATTTTTATGGAAATCACACCGAGCTTTATGACATAGAAATTATTTAACAATGCACATGTAAACTGCTCAAAAATAAATGGAACACTTGGAGTTACATACGCTGTTTAAGTGCTCCCTTCATTTTTGAGGCAGAATAGTTTAGCCACTGATTCTCTTCAGAGAATCAATGTGAATTGCGTAGATGTAGGCAACGGTATCGTTACATAAAAGCCTTGTTCAAGTTTACTATAGATGACAAATGTAACCCTTCCAGTACAACTACAATTTAACACCGTGATCAATCACTATTGCCATTGCAGTGTACAACAGTGAAACACATATGTTGATCTCTCCCAGTCATTTAAACTTTTGTACTACAACCCGTAATATATTAAGAATAAACACAACAAACGGTGCCTACCTCAAATAATTATCAAACATTTGTTGGTTTACCAAAGAATTCCATCAATATTACTTGTATGATGAAGTATGGATTGAAGACAAAGGAATTATTTTAAATAATGAAACAACACTGGATTTGAGGGTGTTTCCAAACCTTTGATTGGTACTTTATATAAAATACAATGCCAAGAGAACCTCTGTATTGTAGTTGAAGCACATTAGAACAATGATAAAGATGTAATTATGCAGTTCTTCTGTGTGCACAGAACCACATTCAACCAAATCCCATTCAATAAACACTCCCACTATCTACTCTATTGGTAACATAGTAATTAGGAAACACGTTAAATCCATTCATCATCTCTTAGCATATCACATTATACTGGCCTGAGCTCATTATGCCTGAGTCTTTCTTAAAGCATGCACATGCCTTTTGTTCACTTTTGTGATCTAATATATTGTCTCAATAATGTCAGCCCTCCAATGAGTCTCTAAATTAGTGGTACAGTGAGGACTTTCTCATGTACATTTGGAGTAATGTACTACAGATGTGTCTTTGTATGCTGAACAAGGAAGGTGGTGCCACAAAGCGTTATAAGACGTCTTGTTTCACAGTCAAACACTCAGCTCATCTGCGTTACAGGATGTGCATCCAAATCGAGCAGAAAGCAGTTTGCTATTCAAGAAAGGAAGGCATTCCATGACTGGTCCCCATTAGGGCTCCCAACACTCACGTGCCATTAGCCCGTGCAGGGTCCTTCATTGCATAGGCCTCAGGGTTTTTAAATTACAAGTAATGAAGCTAGAAGGGAGCGCCTTGAATCCCTCCCAAACATACATCACCACCTACCTCATCTATTTTGCGTCAAAACAGTATTTATTATTTTTTTCATTACGTTTTTTTTTTCCAAGTTAAAGTAGCACAAAACTGTAATTGCAGCCAGACAGGAATAGTGGAAATGTGATGTGAGCAAGGTTGTGTCTGAGCTGTCCACGACCTCATTCTGAGTGACATGGGGACTTCTACTGATTGACGGCACTGATGTCCAAGAGTGACAGTGTAATGTAAACTGACCAGAGATGGGGAACTTATGTCAATTGACTTGACTCGAGTCAGACTCGAGGTGCTATATTTAGGACTGGCGACTCGCTTGCCAAAAACTTGAGAATGACTTGACTTGGGATTTGGTATTGAATTAACTCGACTTGAACTACATGACTTTACAAGTCACCTTGTTTATAGTTTGAAATTTACATTTTAACGCAGTTTGCCTTTTTAGGAAGGAAAGCAAGACAGAAAGAAACTTGAGGGTTTTTGTTTCAGGCCAAACTGACAACCCAGTCAGCGTCACTTGTTGGTGTACGACCTCAACAGAAATGGAAGAAACTCAGAGGATCATTAATTTGAATTAATGGATTATTTAGGTCAGCACGGTGTTCAACTCGTTAGCACGTCAGCTTCGCAGTGCAGAGGTGCAGGGTTCGGTTCCGGCTGCGGCCTTCCTGTATGGAGTTTGCATGTTCTCCCTGTGGGTTTTCTCCGGGTATTCCGGTTTCCTCCCACATTTCCAAAAACATGCATGACAGGCTGATTGAGCATTCTAAATTGTCCTTTGGTGTGAGTGTGCGCCCTCTGCGATTGGCTGGCAAACCAGTTCAGGGTGTACCCCACCTATTGCCCAAAGACAGCTGTGATGGGTTCCAGCACACCCGTGACCCTTGTGAGAATAAGCGGATTCGAAAATGGTTGGTTGGATGGATTATTTTGTTGATGACTGCAAAAATAGGATGGCAAAACGCATGGTTAGCACCACACATAATGAGTACATAACCACAACACCTAACATCATCCATCATTACAAAACCCACAGATCGGTAAGCTAAGTCACAGTGTAGCTAGCAATGTCAACATTGATTTGGGAGCAGCAAAGATTTGATTGTGAACATTTAATTATAGCGAAGTAATGCAACTCAATATGGGATGGCTTGTGCAAACTGACCGAACAGTTTGTTTTGACTGTGACGTTTGTGTTCGCATAGTCATCCCCATTCTCCCCCGTGCCCTCTATTTAATAACAAAGTCAAGTGAAAGTAGCTCCTATGCAACGAATTACATACGTCAATGTCGAAATGTAAAAAAAAAGTGAAGCGATATGTTGCTAGCAGCCAACTGTGGAGAGGAAGAGGTGTGGAGACGTGTTGGGATTCAGGGATGATTGTTTTGATGAAACCCGTAAAAAGACAACAGCTAGGTTTGAATCTCGAAAACAAAAGACAACACCATCTTCAAACGACAATATTTCCATTCATCTGTCTAACGCATGAGAGCTTTGTGAACTTAAGGTAGCTATGCTAGCTCGACAGTTTAGTTCACCAATCACTGGTCAAATACTTCATGTCGGTTCTGCATTTAATTGAGAAGCCAAGAAAACAATATATTACACACCATAGACACTGCAATCTTGGAAAGTTTTCAGTTTAAAACAGCGGTGTAAACTAATGCATGTGAAATTCACTCACCTTCAAAAAGGTCAACCAACAAAGTCCACAAAGTGAATGCCTTTCATTCATATGTCTACACACACAAATTAGATCTGGGCAACAGAGTGGCAACCGCAACAATATGTGTAGTTTTAAAATTTGATGATTACACATGTTTACTCCCACATTCAGCATATTAAAGTATTTATCACCACATTAACAGTGTGCCACTCAAATAAACAGTATGAAAAAAATATACAGACTTGACTTGGGACTTTCAACAGATGTACTTGTATGCCTTACTGCCACCTCTGAAAATTAAATCACCCAACAGCTGACACTGGTGCTTTTTAAGATTGTTGTTGTTCCTGTAAAAAATAAACTTGAGATTGAAAACAAACGTTTTAAATGCTGCTATTTATATCTTGTCTTGACTGATTGTGACTTAAGTATCTGTTACCTCTTTACCTGCGTGATAATACAGGATATATAAATAGAATTTTCAACCATGTAGTCAGGAAACAGTTGCTTTACAAGGAGATACATGATAACAGTGCAGATAGGACAACTGTCAGTGGGGCATAAGAGAGACCCATGTTGGAGCCATGAAACAGATCATTTAAAGCTTTGCTGAAATAGAATGAGGCTGTGATCGTTTAGTGCAGTGTTTTTCAAACTTTTTTGAGCCAAGACACACTTCTTTCATTGAAAAAAATCTCGCGGCACACCACTAGCTGAAAATGTGAAAAAAACGCTTAACGTTACATTGTTACTATAACCATTTTTAACATTGAAGAATGACTTTACAACAGCTTGAATTGGAATCAAATGAACACAAAGAAAAAATGTTTTATAATCTTTCATATTTATTGTTTCACTGTCGTCTTGCATTCATGCGGCACACGCTTGTCTCTAGTGGTCGAAACACAAGGCAATTGGCTAGCTGTTGCTGCTCCCTAGCGGTATGGGAGGGTACTACATGATTAGCATGTAGCAGAACTAGGTTGATAAAGAGAGAAAGGTATTGAAATATGCATTATGAATACAAGAGAAAATTAACACAAGAGTGCCAGGGTGTGTATGTATAAATTCCCGATACAAACCAAAAGTATAAAAATATCACGGTTAAGGGTAAAGTATGAGCCTTAATGGAAACTTCTTTCTTCTTACTTTGTTTCTTTTCTGATTGATATAAAAATGATTCAATAGATATAAACATATAACACGGGGTAGGACTAGATAAGTTCTTTACATCTTCCTACTCCCTTGAACATAATAACTGTGTTGAATGATGACTAATTTCTCTTTCCTCTTTACTCTTTTATTTACCTTATTTTCTGTCAAATTATTACTGTATATGCTTTATGTTCAATAAACAAACAAACAAACAAACAAACAAACAAACAAACAAACAATTACTTTCTGGGCGATAGACCGCACAGGCATACAAATTGGATATTTTACCACGGCACACATGACAATGTCTCGCAGCACATCAGTGTGGGTTTGAAAAACACTGGTGTTTGAAAAACACTGGTGTAGTGGTTGGTACCCTGCATTGTGGCCGCAGTAATTCTTGGTCAAGGCATGTGCAAAGAACATACTTAACTTTTAGGGCAACCCGGTGAGCTAGTGGTTAGTGTGTCACAGTGCGGAGGTACCGGGTTCAATTCCAGCTCCGGCCTGCCTGTGTGAAGTTTGCATGTTCTCCCCGGGCCTGCATGGCTTTTTTGGTACTCGGGTTTCCTCCCACATTCCAAAATCAAGCATGGAAGGCTGATTGAACACTCAAAATTGTCCCTAGGCGTGAGTGTGAGCGCGGATGGTTGTTCGTCTCTGTGTGCCCTGCGATTGGCTGGCAACCAGTTCAGGGTGTCCCCCGCCAACTGCCCGAAGACAGCTGGGATAGGCTCCAGCACCCCCCGCGACCCGTCTGAGGATAAACGGATCGGAAAATGGATGGATGGATGGATGAAAGAGAATGTCAGTCATGTTCATCAGCAAGGAATTATTGTCATTCTGCACTAGTGGCCTATCAAAATAATGTTATTATATTTTTGTGTTTTAAAACGTGTCCTGCTGTAACAAGAATAGCCTATCAGAGACCGAAGGCTGTTGCTGCGGTGTTGCCATGTGCACGCAGGTTCACGTGCAGCCTCGGTTTCTTTGGCCAGATTATTTACTTGCGGTGAGTAAATAAAATTAAAAAGAAGCAATTGGACAGCTCTTAAGACTAAGAAGGGTGATAACAACACAGTCGATCATGAATAAGTCATGCTTGAGATGTAGCAGCCGTAGCTAAAAACAAATTGATAACATGCACCTTCCTGCAGTGCATTTCTTGTGCACATTGATGCTAGTGAGGGGCATTGCTTTGGTCAGAGACTCAAGGTGGGGAGGGAGGAGTCAAGTGAGACTACATTCAAATCTTGCAAGCATTTTGAAAACTGGAACGCCCCTTTAATTTTAACTTGTCATATCTTTTTCCGAAACAGTACATAGTGAAAACCAAGGGAAATGGTTGTACTTTAATTAATTATTTGATTAGTGCTAGCTGCAACTAGCATATTAATGCGCATTTCTGTCTGAAAGACACAGGTTAATCAATTGACGCATTTTCGTTGTGCCACTGATGTGCCTATGAACATCACGCAAGTTGCAGTATGAAAATGGCATTGTCAGCTGATCTGTCAGCCAGAACACATACTGTGAGAGTTGACCACAGTTCACTTGCTCACTGCTGTGCCCCAACTGAAAATAAATTCACTCAACTCTACCAATCTCTCTTTTTGCCCCCGTCCTTTTTTTAATGTCTATATCCCTCCCCCAGTGGTTCTTAACCTTGTTAGAAGTATCGAACCCAACCGGTTCATCTGCTCATTCACCGAACCCTTCACTAGTGAAAAATAATGAGTTAAATTTTTTACAAATTTAAGACATTAAAAAACACATTCATTAAAAACAGAAAAAATGTAAACACAATTAGTATAATTATAAAGTGTAAGTTTTTTAACTGTGCACAGAATGTACCAGCCGGTGATGGCCAAGCGGGCGTGTTATAACTAATTGACATGTTGAGTCAGGCGTGTCTTCACCTCCATGGCAGAGGCTCTGTTGAACCCCTGAGACTGTTTCACCGAACCCCTAGGGTTCGATCTAACCCAGATTAAGAACCACTGCCCTCCCCTCATGCAACGTTCACATTGCAGGGTGTGATGTCCATATCAGATATTTAGTTCAATCCAATTTTTTTATGTGCGCATTCACATTATAAAAACAAAATGTGATAGCAAATGTGAGACGCATGCGCACAAAACATAAACAAACAAACAAACAAACAAAAAAAAAGACGTAATATGGCACATTGAAATGAATATGGTTCCACATGAAAGGCCTCGTCTTTTTATCATCTCATATCGCCAGAGTAGGGAGGTGGGAGGACATCGACATTTTGGTGGGAAATGAAGCGGCGCTCCCTGACCTCATTTCATGGAGATTTCTACTTAAGATGATGTCATGTCATTGCTGTACATAATAACTGAATCCCCTGCGCTGCTGAATTACTACTATCACCACATATGTCAATTTAAAGTGGGATTCATATTAAGCTCCCGTGACCCTCATGAAGTTAAAGTGGTTCTGATAATGGACGGTTGAATAAATTAAAGTCAAATTTAAAAACCACACTGTTACTCAACACAACTTTGGAGATTGACGAGTGATTGTCAGTAGTCCCCCTCCCAAGCACTCTTCAGCGTCCGCACGAGTGCATATTGGACTTTTGATGACTTCTGGCTTGGATGTGTGCGTCGGACATTAATACTTAAGAGGCCTCACATATATATCAGATTTACGTCTAAATATGAAAGATTGGATTTGAAAATAAGTGTACTGTTTTCTTCACACTGCATGAATAAAATCCGATATGTGTCGCATATGGGCAAAAAAAAAAAAAAGGGTGCAGGATCATCATCGCCAAACAAACTCCAAAACACTTTCTCACTTTTTTTATTTTTGAGATGATGATTTTGCGTTGGTGCGGATGGATGGATGGCGTGTGGAGTTGAGGATGAGGAGAGAGGAAGGTCAGCACGGAGCATTTTTATGAGGTGTTGTGTTTATTATTTTATTTTATGTTAACAGTTTTGTAAAGCACTTTGTTACAGCTGCAGCTGTTGTTGAAGCGCTACATAAATCATCTTATTGTATGTTTAATTAACATTGTAGCTGGCCATCTCCTTTTGGAATCACTGCCTTTTTATTCTCCCTCCTTCAAAACACATCAATGAAAGTTGCCATAATGATGACTTGAAATGGATATGTTGTAAAATGCAATGTTCCATTCAAATGAAGGGATTTTTCCAGTCAAATCCATCATGTTGTAACATTTAATACATTTACATGTATTAAAGAAGAAATATATATATATATATAAATCAATTGGGGACCAGAGGACTCAGAGCAACCGAGGCTAACACAAAAACATCTGTCTGACAAATAGGATCTAAACCACTCCAGAGTGCTAACAAATAATGCCCAGCTGGTGCTGCAAAGGAGCCAACAGAATACTGTGGTCCACCGTATCAAACGCTGCAGTCAGATCCAACAAAACAAGACACACATAGTTTCCAGTGTGATTTGGCAGGAAGATATAATTAAAAACTCATAATGTAGAAAATTGTCAGCCCCACCCTTTTCTGACCTTATTAGCAGGACAAATCCACTCTTAGCATACCTCAGACCAAAATTTAATCTTAGAAAACAATCTTTTCAGACATAATATGTCTGTCTTTTGATGTCCTTTGTCAGAAAGGGGCAAAATATGGACAAAAACAGACAGATTGTCTTTGAGTGTACGAGTCTTAAAATAATCCAGTGACAAACACTAAATACAATGATATCCAAGTGTGCTGCTGTGAAGACAAGTTCATTGAGCACCGTGCATAACCTTGAAATGTTGTTTGATGGGACTGTTGCAAACGTCGGACCCCTTTATGACTCGTGACCCAAATGAAAAATAGTAAATATCAATATGAAGACCATCCTCAACATATAAAGCTGTACTGCATGTATTGGTTTAATCCTACATCATGATGATATTCTGTTTGGAACTTAATTCATACAATAATAATTCAATTATCTTTTTCCAGTTAGCAACAAGCCACTCTTCCTAGGTGAACCCCCATGGCAAAATGACCTCAGAGGAGCGCCTTCTCGATCTAGCATTCAAAGGCGGACATAATTTGGCCTGACCAAAAATCAAACTTATTCCAATGCATTTGAACTGGGACTTCATAGAGGACTGTAAAAACACAGAGACCGAACTGTCAGTAATCTGATTAATTTGTGCGTATAACAATTGCCTTGTAGGTCTGCCAGTTGCGCTCCAGTCAGCCTGATTCCAATCATGTAAGGGAGTGGTTCCATGTTGCTCACAACAGCATATTGTAACCTCATAGTTGTAAGCAAGCATGCGTGCATGGAAGGAAAGCTAGTGGCTTGCATGTGGCATTTTTGATAAACCGCCCCTCTTTCTTTTCAACACCGAGCACTGAAAGATCCTTTTTCAATACTCGATTGCATCATAATAGAAGACTAAGTTTCACCGCTATTTGGTTGTCCGTGAACAAGATTCTGAAGAAGAAAAAAAAACAAAAACATATGCTTCGACATAAACCACAACATTACGGCTGGACTCACTCCGCAGGTCTTCAATACCGAATTTTGGCTTTTGTGTCTATATCGTTTTTATTTGCTTGGTTGTACGATTAACATGTGCATTCAATGACTCACACAGCCCCACAGTTACAGTGTTTTTCCCTGATTTATCACATTGGCAGCTATCAGACTCATGTCAGATTTTTATTCGCATATGAGCAAGGCTTGTTTTGGAGGCAATCCAATTCCATGGCTTTTTTCACTTGCATATCCTATCCAGACTGGGCCACATTGGAGGGGGGTGAAAGGGACATGTACGTAAATCATGTAGTGTAAATTGAGTCTTAAGTGGAGATCTGAATAAAGGTGTGAATAAGGATTTTTCTTCACCCCATTTTTGTTGGATCATTGCAGGATTAGCCATACTGTATCCCTAAAGTTCCAACATAATTCTGTTCGAATGTAAAAAAATCAGTTTTAGGCAAGAGGCTAGTAGCCATGTGTGCAGATTGGTTGTGATCCATATTAAAATATTTTGTGCTTGCTTGCAAAGTGTGAGTTCTACCGAGTGTTTCACAATACAAGAACAGTAACACAAATGTATCGGTTCTGTGTGATCTCTGATTCCATTCCCCCAAAAGGACAAATACTACTCAGAAAAAGTTGGGGATATTTGGCTTTCAGGTGAAATTTCAGGACAAGCCTAAAATGCATTCAAACCTTTACAGGTGAACTTAATGTGACATTCTTTCAACTTTTGAGGGCACATGTCCAACTGTTAAATGTTTTACTACTTTTTGCACAAGTTGCTGTTCTCTAACAAGGAGCTTAATGGCAATTTTTTTTCTTCTGCTTATCTGGGGCAATAGCTTTAGCAGGGAAGCCCAGACGTCCCTCTCCCGAGCTACTTTGCCCAGCTCTCTCAAAGAGGATCCCGAGGCATTTCCAGGCCAGCTAGTCCTGGGTCATCCCAGAACACAGGTGCATAATACCTCACCAGGGAGTTATATAGGGGGTAGCATAAGCAGATGCCCGAGCCATCTCATCTAGCTCCTTTCGATGTGGAGGAGCAGCAACTGTTCTCTGAGCATTTCCCGGATACCAATCTTCTCACCCTATCTCTAAGGAAGAGCCTTCAAACCGTCCGGAGGAAACTCATTTTGGCTGCTTGTATCCGCAATCTTGTTCTTTCGGTCACGACCAAGAGCTCATTACCATAGGTGAAGGCAGGAACATAGATCGACCAGTAAATCAACGGCTTTGCTTTTCGGGCCAGCTCCTTCGTCACTAAAATAGACGATACAGAGTCCGCATCACTGCTGATGTGGCATTGATCCACCTGTCGTTTTCCCGCTCCATCCTCCCCTCACTTGTGAACAAGACAAGATACTTGAATTCCTCCACTTGCGGCAGGGTCTTATCCCTGACCTGGAGAGGACACTCCACTTTTTCCTGGTTGAGGATCATGGTCTCAAATTTGGAGGTTCTCATTCTCATCCCAATTGCTTCACACTCATCTATGACCCATTCCAATAAGAGTTGGAGGGCGTGGCTTGATGAAGCCAACAGAACTACTTCATCTACAAAAGCAGAGACCCAATACTTAATTCAAGAAACCTGCCCCCCCTCAATGCAAAGGCTGCACTTTGAAATTTTGTCCATAAAAGTCATGTACAGAATCATGGCCCTTGTTCTATGTTCACAATCAGAAAAATCAGAGTCTAAAAAAACAGCGTGGTAAAATAGAAGGAGAATGTGAAAAACTAGGGCAAGAGAGAAGCATGGGGGGCAAAGACAGAGCTTAGATGAAGGGCACAGGGGTTGTCGGTAGGCTGAGGGCGGTAGGACGTGAAGCTTGTGAAGGGCTGTGGGACCTATCAAGGAGGAGCGACAGGAGCGGTTCCCAAAGAAAAGGCAAAGCAGCAGCTGGTGAGACGATCATGCTGTGACTGGAGGTGGAGGGGTGATTTGGAGCAGGTGGTGACATCTGCTGTACGATGGATTGCATCTGTGTCTGCCTTGAATCCCTTATGCATCCTTGATGAAACCATAACACTCCTCCTGAATCTGAGATTTGACTTTCCGATGGACGCTACTTTCTCGTACTCCCGAGTACACCTTAACAGAGATGATGAGGGGTGTGATCCCTCGGTAGTTGGAGCACAGACTCCAGTACCCCTTAAAACAGGAGACCACCACCCCAATCTGAGTGTCCAGAAGCACTGTTCCCAGCGCATACACGATGTTGCAGCGGCGTGTCACCCAGGACAGCCCCACAACAGCGAGAGCCTTTAAGAACTCCATGGGGATCTCAACCACCCCTGGGCCCTGCCAACGAGAAGCTTTTTGACATTTTCTATCCAGTTGGATGCTTGATATTTTCTCCAGCTTAGCGGGTATTCAAAGCCGCACCATTTCGCCAGTGACCAATTTGTACAGGTCAAGGCCTCTTCCTCTCCAAACACATCAAGTGGTCATTATGTTGCCTGGCTGAGAAATATTATTTTAAACAGCCAGCACAGTCTTCTCTAGTCCACTTTTAACATTGATCCAGTTATTCGGTTTTTTTTCATTCATCTCAAACCCAAACCCACTCTCCACCCATACAAAGTTTTCTCTTGTGACCTTGTGTGAAATGGAGCCAAAGGGAGTTTTACTCAATGGACTAAGTGACATCAGAATGACATGGCGAAATGCGTCAAACACATGCTCGTGACATTTTCAAGTGCCAAATTTTAAAACCAAACGTTAAAATGTGATGGTATCATCAACATGTATTGACGCCCACTTCAATGTGCACATTCATGCTGTCTATGACGAAGAGCCACCTTGTGTGAGATTCTCTTCATGCACTGATGCACACTGTCACTGTCAGATTGTACCCATTTTACATCACAGAAACTTTGGCCAACTTTAGACGAACTGTAACGACTCACCTTTTGTCTGCTGTTTGCGGGACCTTCCACAACGGGCCAACTGGTTTGGATCATAGACTAAAAGGGCTTCTGGCGTGCTACAAAGAACAAAGACTCTTTACACGTTACAAGTTTGAAGAGTGTCATCCTTGCCATATTACTGAATTCACACATATCCTAAAAGTTTGACACCTTCCACTTTGCCACCCCGTTTAGAGGCACTGCAGCAAATTGTGAATGTCTGTGCTAAAGAAATGGAATTTAACACCTTTTTTTCCTCAAGAAAATCATCAACAGGCATTTCATGGATGTGAAGTGCGAATCATAAATAAACAAGAACGTCACGGAGCAACAATATTTGTTTATTTGACCCTGTAAGTTTGCATGGCATCCACGCATTTGCGGTGGTTTGCATCAGGATTTCCTGCAGTTCAAAAACCAACTGGGGAGGTGAACTGGACCACTAATGTGTCAATGTGTCTTTGTCAGTAATATGGGAAGCTGTCCTGGTGTTATCAGAAGATGAAACTTGTTTCTTGACTTATTCTAGTGACTACGGCTAACATTTATCACCATTGTTATGTTTCAATTATGTAGGACGATTTTGATGGGTGTGTTTCCTCCAAGTGGCTGGTTTCACTGAAAGCTGAGCCAAAAATAAAGGGTAAAGGGGTTTATTCTTCCCTAATTGTCTTATAAAACATTGTTCACATACAACTGAAGCTAACACACAAAAACTGAAGGTGCTCTAGGGTGATATGTGTATATTTACATCAGCATACAAAAAAAGCTCTGTTCCAATGAGCTTTTATATGTGCATTTGTCTTCAGCAAGCATGAATAGAGTGTGTGCATAAAGGCATCTTGTAAAAGAAAGTCTGACACTAATAGCCTGTCCACGTGCCAGAGAAGGCCTGCTACACTGCTTGGGGCCTTCCCATCCAATAATGCAATGAACAAGGCATTATTTTAGGGCCAAGAGCTTTTTGGACTTTGTTGCTGGTTATCTGCCTTCTCACTCCTTTTTTAGTGTCTAACAGCTCACTTAAGGCTAGAGCAGGGGTGTCACACTCATTTTTGTTGTGTGTGTGTGTGTGTGTGTGTGTGTGTGTGTGTGTGTGTGTGTGTGTGTGTGTGTGTGTGTTTTATTTTTGTTGCATGGTCAAAGACAGCAAGCCATTTTCACCACTTCAGTTTGGTCAATACTTTGTAATTACTGTAAAACCAGTGGTTCTTAACCTGGGTTCGATTGAACCACAGGGGTTCGGTGAGTCGGTCTCAGGGGTTCGACGGAGCCTCTGCCATGGAGGAGAAGACACACTCGACTCAACAAGTTAATTAGTTATGACACGCCCGCTTGGCCATCACTGGCTGCAGATGATCACATGACATTGCTTGTCCAATCAGTACTGTGAGAAATTTAGTTTGCTTAGTCATCAACGTGTGACTGTCGTGATAGTACGTCGTACAATTAAAAACAAGCAAACAAGAAAAACCGTATCTCTTGAAATACTACTTTTTTTCTGTTTTTAATAAATGCGTTTTTTTGTATCTTGAATTTATAAAAAAATATATATTTTTTTATTTTCACTCATGAAGGGTTCGGTGAATGTGCATATTAACTGGTTGGGTTCGGTACCTCTAAAAAGGTTAAGTACCACTGCTGTAAAACAATCACGCATGTGGACTGCCCAATAATATACATTTGTAAATAAAAAAAAAAAAAAAAGTCCAAATGTTGACATGGGAGGTTTCAGGCTGACGGCAGCTATAAACACAACAAATTGCTGAATAACTTATTTTGAAATTAATTGCCAGTAAAAATGACAGTTCAAATATTATTGCATTAATAGTAAAATGAGGATTTGGGAACAAAAATGCTTGCAGGAGTTCAACGTTTCTAAAAGTGAAGACAATTTTCAAGTTTGGCATTTTAGCAAAAAAGCACATACCGGTAATTCGTTTACGCGGGCCACATAAAATGATGTGGCGGGCCAGATTTGTCCCCCGAGCGTTGAGAGTTGACACATGCTTTAGGGGCTTGCTGTATTGTTCTTTTCTGTCAATCAGCGTTGGAATACCCTCTTCTGTCACCATCATTTCACCCCTCCCTTCATCTTTTGTGTGTATTTCGGTAATGTGTTAGTAACTCCAAATATCACCTTCTGCACTGCTGTGGGTGGTCTATTTCGATGGCTATACAATCCTCATCTGAATAACTTTCTTGTTGGTACAGTAAATTATATCTTTTTTTGAGATATCTTATGTTGTAAAAAGTGATGGGGTGGGATGTTGACCGTGGTAACTTTATGTACTGGAAGAAAAAAGAAAATATGGTTCACGTTGTAAATTCCAGTCTCTTAGAGGAAGAGGGGGAAAGATCACAGATGTTAAATAAGAGGGTCTGGCTCACCCATTGAGGTAAGCCTGTCTGTGTTGAGGTAGGGATGTCTGTGAGTCATCTGCACCAGAAGCAGACCTCTGCCACAGGACACCAACACTAAGCGATGTGGGAGGGGGGAGGGGGCATGGCCACGGCCCATCACAATTTGCTGTAGGGCTCCCTCAGTGGAAACACTGAAAGATACCAAGAAAAAAAATCTAAAATGCTTTCAAACAGAAGCAACAGACCGAGCAAAACCATTTTTAAAAACAGCATAAATATCATGGACAATGGATGGATAGATGCTGTTGAAGAAAAGTAATAACAATAATCATAATCATAGTCATTAATGGCAGCCCGATGTTTGATTGGTTAGCGCGTCAGGGCTCGATTCCGGCACTGGCTTTCCTGTGTGGAGTCCGCATGTTCTCCCTGTGTCTGTGTGGGTTTTCTGCAGGTACTTTGGTTTCCTCCCACAGTCCAAAAACATGCATGGCAGGTTAATGGAACACTCAAAATTGTCCCTCGGTGTGAATGTGAGCGCGGATGGTTGTTCGTCTCTGTGTGCCATACGATTGGCTGGCAACCGGTTCAGGGTGTACCACAGCTACTGCCCAAAGATTCATTAAGATAAATAGTTCACATAATGGATGGATAATAACAATAATAACAATAATAATAATAATATGTTAGACTGAGCACCTGTCATGGGATCCAGAGATTGCAACCAGACATTTAGTGAGTGTGTGTGTGTGTGTGTGTGTGTGTGTGTGTGTGCGTGCGTGCGTGTGCGTGCGTCTGTGTGCGTGCGCGTGCGCGTGCATGCGTGACTGTGTGTGTGTTTGTGTGTGTGTTTGCGTGTGCATGCATGTTGAATAGGTGTTTGAAGGACTGTTCTTCATCATGGGGTCGCACACATTTCTGAAATTATTTAAGATGTTTAATATCATTTTGTTTACCCCACTTTCATGACGTACTTTAGCTTGATATTATCCAGTACATTTTATGATACTTTCACTGCAAGTGCGCGCATAAGCAGCACGAGAAAACTGAAACATACTTGTCTTTTTCTTCCCACGGAGATATAAACAGATGACATCACAGGGTGGTCCGCTCTGCGCTGAGCCACGCTGAGTGGGTCTCCGTTGATCTGCCAAACAGATGGAAGTAGCAACATAATAACTGCTGGAAAGAGCACTGCGAGAAGAGCACGTTCATACAAATCTGTCAGTTACAGTGGAGATGAAAAAAAAAAAGCAGACTTGTTTTTAAAAAAAGCAATTAATTTGATTGGCAAACAGCACTAAATCAGACATTTATGTATTTGATGTTTGTCTCTTCATTGAAAATAATTGGACCAAAATAAAAAAAACATTTTCACAAAGGACATGGAACCTAAATGTTCCACGTTTGTTGTTAATTGAGTCAAGAAGTCCGTCCTGTCATGTGTACACAACAAGAGACTTGGAACAACTGGTTGCATCCAACTGCCCAACATTTAAGTAGACATTATGGACAGCATTAATAGAAACATTTTTTGGGGGGGCAGGGGGGATTCCTTACTTGGAATCTGTCTGAGCGCTCAACAGCGAACCGCCAGGCTTCCCATTCTGTCTCCCTCTTTTGGTCATTGTTTTGTGTATGTTCCTCTGAACAGGTTGTAACTGGGAATGTAAATTCCTTGTGAGTTTTACATGCTTGGCCAGTAAATCTGATTTTAAATTCTTTGTTATTTACAGTGTATATTTTAGGGTTGAAAAAAAGAAGAAAAGAAATTCTGATCTCTCCATATTAACATAAGTGAATAGCATTTCCATGTAAGAGTGGAGAGGTTCTGGGTTTAAAACTCAACTCCGACCTTCCTGTGATTCTCTGTCTTAAGTAGTTAGTCTGGCTTCCTTCCATATTTCAAAAACATGTTTCTGGGGTGAAATGAAAACTCCAAATTGTCCATAGGATAAAATGTGAGTCTGAATGGCGTTTGTCTGTCTAATGCCGGGCGTATTTTCACAGTCTCCGACTAAAAACTGAAAGTTTGAGATTTTTACTGGAGTCACAGCAGCATGCTCCAGTCATCTCGATCGTTTAGTGTAAGGTGGTAATCTTAGCTGTTTTAGGTCAGTCTTACCTCGATCGACCTTGCGACATCAAACGTATTTGATATTATCAATATTATCACGAGTCTTTCAGTCTTTGCATGACACAACCAACAACAAATAAATGAGCTCGAACAAAACAGGAAACATTGCAAACATGAGAGGGGCAGGAACAAAGGGGAAACACGACTCAGCATAATGAGAAAAAAAATTCACTGTCGGAAAAAAAATGGCCAAAGAATATAGTTGTAGTTTTGTAAATAGTGACCCTGCAAAATGGTTTTAACCTGAGAATAGGCTGTGAGATGTGTGTGTGAGATGACAGTTTTCCAAATCTCAAAATCTTCCGATGCACAAGTATCCTAAATTAGTGTAGTATAACTATGAGAGGTTTTGTGTTGAGTTGATGTGGCACAGGATGATGGGTGTCACATGCCATCTTAATGGCAGATGTCCAATCTAGGGGGTACTACTCTCACCCAAAGTCATCTGGGTGAGTAAAGTGAAGCGAGAGAGAAGAAGAGAAATGGGACTGGAGAACTTAACAAATCCTTCAGTATGTGCGTTCCTCGACAACGGGCAAACTATTGGCTGCAGTTGTTTGTTTACATTTAAACTAATCATCTAGCAAATGTGAGTAATCACGCTGTGATCTCGAGATTACAATCCCAGTAGAGGGAATACAACTCTGCAACTCCTATATGCCAAATGCCAATGTTAAGGAAGCTGAAGTATATTTCAAACAGAAAATACGATTTTATTTCGTTTTCTTAGATTGTCTGTTTATATTTCAGGACTCTTTTTTTCATGTTTTTCTGTCACCTACATCAATGTTACAGTTGCAGTTGTGGTTAAAGAGCAACAGAAATAAAGTTGACTTAAGTTCCCAATAATTAAATGGTGTATCAAAACAGTGAAGCAAAATAACATGTCTGCATATTATTTGCCGAAAACCTATTAAATGTTCAATCATGAATTAATTTCCATTTCCCCCCTGCCCTCTCCCCATCCCAACCCAGATGAGTGGTCAGCGAGTCCTCACCTATCTGCGGATATTTGGGACCACAATGTTTGGTGTTTCACTCCTGGTGGGCATCTCCACAGCATACATCATGGGCTACCAGTTCTTCACCACAGCCCACAATCATCTGTCCTTTGGACTTTATGGAGCCATCTTGGTTATCCATCTCCTTATCCAGAGCATCTTTGCACTCTTAGAACACCAAAATATGAAGCGGTCCTTAGAGACGCCAATTAAACTGAATAAATCTTTAGCGCTATGCATTGCAGCATATCAAGAGGACCCAAACTACCTGAGGAAATGCCTGGTGTCAGTAAAGAGGCTGACGTACCCCGGAATCAAAGTCATCTTGGTGGTCGACGGCAACTCAGATGACGACTTGTATATGATGGACATTTTCAAAGAAATCATGGGATGGGACAATGTCGCCACATACGTGTGGAGGAGTAACTTTCACAGCAGGGGGCCAGAAGAGACAGATGAGAGCTATGCTGAGAGCCTTCAGCAAGTCTCGAGACTGGTCCTAAACAACAAATGTGTGTGTATCATGCAGAAATGGGGAGGCAAGAGAGAAGTCATGTACACAGCCTTTAAAGCGCTTGGAAGGAGCGTCGACTATGTCCAGGTGAGAATGTAAAACTACACTGAAATGGCAAAAAAAAAAAAAAAAAAAAAAGTCAATAATATAGCAGATTACTGTATTCCTTGTATAATATACCTTGTTTTTGTCATTGTCCATCTGAAATTAGAATTATAGAAAAGACAAGGATGATTGACACCAGAAGGCAATGACAGAATGTAGGTTAGGGAGCTAATTTGAATAAATGCCACTTGAGGAGTCAGGTGAAAAAAAAAGACACTTTTTACATTTTTATGTTCTGCAATATGAGGTTACAATATTTACAACTTTATGAGATGCTGCAAAGATTGTAATTATGATGTTTTCTGTAAGGTATCTTAAAGGGGAAGTAAAAAAATACAATATTTACAACTTTATGAGATGCTGCAAAGATTCAAACCTTGTAGTTATGATGTTTTCTGTAAGGTATCTTAAAGGGAAAGTAAAAAAAATGTCTACAATCATATGTTCTGTGCGCTCCCATTAGTATAAACATGGTATGTGCACATAGGAACCTAAAGTTATGAATTGTTGAAATGCCTCTGTGAGCTCATTTGTAACTTCAAATGTTCATAAATCGAGGTAATATTTCCGATTGAAATCAATGGATATGCAATGTATCCGTTCCAAATACAAAATTAAGTTATATTTACCTTTTTTTAGCCACTTTATGTTTAAAAATAAATGAACTGCAATATAGAAATAAGTCACAACACACATTTATCAGAAATAGAATATTTAAAAAAAAACGGATAACTATTTATTGCTCGTTATTTTTACCAGAGAGAGGAACAGGGGAAGAAGATTACAGCTCCTCCAGTAAATAGTCTTCTTCCATACTAACATGGAGAAAATCTGATTCAGGTGTTTCATATTATGTCTGTTTCTTTCCTAATTCGTTCATTGATTTTGGCATGCCAATTCAGGGAAATGTGTCCTTTTTTTTCATCACATTGTCATTTAAAAGATTAATACTCCATAAATTTCTTTTGATCATTTTTAGTTTTTGTTTTTTCCTGGCTCATGCTAGCGAGTGCTTTCCCATGTGTCTTAAAAAAAAAACAAAAAAAAAACCACGTTGCCTGGTTCCAAAACGTGAGACGAAGAGCACAGATCTTTCTGCTCCTGTATGACAAGCGCTTCCAATAACACTCCCTTGAGCAGCTTCACTTTTCCATTCTGACTGTTTCACGCTTTATTTACTTGTTCGGCAAAACTTCAACATGTCTGTCAATATGGGACACGCATGGGACAGCATTCAACCCGGCCGCTATTGGCATTGTGATTGGGTGAATGCATTATATGTAGTTGGAACTTCTCCCTTGCCGCAATACGCGGGCAAGGCTATATGATGTGAATTACACCAAAATTAACTATTTGTTCTCTTATTTAAATATACAACACCCAAACTCTAAATAGACTTTTTTTTTTTTTTTTTTACAAAAATGAAATGATTTTCGGATGTCCTTTACGCTAATAGATTGTGATTGGATGTTCAAGGACACGGAGGGGGAACTTCCGCCTACATATGCAACGCCTTCAGCCTAAGGGGATAATTTTCAGATAACAGCAATGCGTAATGCACGTTGCCAATGATGTTTATGCAGTGTGATAAGAACATAGATCCATCCACTTGTCATGCCCAAATTGTTCGCATCTCGAAAATAGCATGTAAATAAAGGTAATGTTTGGGCGAAAATGTCACGTACATAGGGGCGTTTGTAACTCAAGGCTCCACTGTATTCCGATTAATATTGTGCTTGTGGATTGGGGATTATGATTTAAGGTGCAAAATCCACCCCTTTGTAGCCATCTCAGTTGCCGACCATTTTGCCACTTTATGTCTACAAGTACTAAAAATGACATCACAGTGCCGAACGGCTCAGTCACCAATCATGGCTCATCAGTTTTCTGGGTTTGGATTACCTGAGAGTCCAATTCAGGTCAAAAATACAATATGACACCCAGTTTAATGCATTGTAATGACGCCAGCAAGCCGAATACTCACAAAAGAATCACGTACGATTCTGTTGGTGTTCTAAACATGGCTCAGGTATTAAAAATTGACAAATGTACACACACACACACACACACACACACACACACACACACACAGCGTTGCCCCACTTTGCAACTTTTTTGAGCTACGAGTCATGGCTAGGTGGATTTTTTTTTTGATGAGAGAACTTCACATAAGCTTGACTAGAGAGAGAAAAAAAAGGAGAGCAAAAGTCTTTGATGCAATTTCAGCAGGTTGTTGAGCAGTAAAATCAAACAAACACAATGTAATCGTTGTCATAGAGCACCATCTTTGTTTAACAAATAGTCTCTGCACAACCAGACTTAATAAATTGCAGATTGAATACATGACGAACATTCGTGAAATCCCCCAGTACTCATGTGGATGCGGTTTTCTGTCCCTCATCTTTTATCACTCCACCAGAGAACCAAAACACAACTGCACAATGAAAACACTCACAAGGAGCTCCAGCACAATAAGACACAACTCACCATTCGACGCTAACATAAAGATTAACCTGGCATCATTCCTGACGTCACTCATATGTCCTGAAATGCACACACTGCACAACATTTCAGCTACTGTTGTTGTGACTCAGCTTGTCTTAATGTACAGTGACTGCACTTTAAATTTTGAATTTCTTTTCATTGTCGTTTGTATGTTTTTATAGAATATAGTGCTACTTTCTATATATAAAATATGTAACAAAAATGTTGGAGTTTGCTGGAACAAATTAATGGCATATCAGTTCATTTAAATGGGGACTATTGATCCGGTAGAAAAAAAAGAGACATGAGCTTGGTCACAGGACAAATTATTTCATTAGCCAAGGTGCCACTGTAATCTTAAAGATAGAGTTTGGACATAGGCTATGTTTACTCCCTGGTGCACGGTTAACTTTCTGTCTTAGCAGAACTTCTCTGAGTTTCAGTACACTGCAAGTTTCTCATATCCTTGTTTGATTCACTAACGGACTTTTGGACCACAAGAGAACAAAAGATAAATGGGGATATAAAAACATGTACAAAAAAAAAAGTCCAAAAGCTGTTAATCATAATTCTAGCGGGTCAAAACCTTTAGCATGGCTGTACCATGATGTATTGTGTATGGTTGTTTTTGTTTTTTTTTTTAACCCAGGTGTGTGACTCTGACACCATGCTGGATCCAGCATCATCGGTGGAGATGGTAAAGGTTCTTGAAGAGGACCCCATGGTGGGTGGTGTTGGAGGAGATGTGCAGGTAAGGTAACCAAACTGCACTTTTAAACATACCTTTCTACCAGTCATTGTTTTGATGATATTCTCATCCTTCTTGTTTTCTGTGTTTGCTCATACATCTCTGCCTAGATTCTAAACAAGTATGAGTCGTGGATCTCCTTCCTGAGCAGTGTACGGTACTGGATGGCCTTCAACATTGAGCGGGCTTGCCAGTCTTATTTTGGCTGCGTGCAGTGTATCAGTGGACCATTAGGAATGTACCGAAACTCACTCCTGCACGAGTTCCTTGAGGACTGGTACAATCAGACCTTCATGGGATCCCACTGCAGTTTTGGGGATGACCGCCATCTTACGAACAGAGTTCTGAGCCTTGGGTATGCAACCAAGTACACTGCACGGTCCAAGTGCCTAACAGAGACACCGATTACATACTTGCGGTGGCTCAATCAGCAGACGAGATGGAGTAAGTCGTATTTCCGAGAATGGCTCTACAACTCCATGTGGTTCCACAAACATCATCTTTGGATGACCTATGAGGCTGTGATTACTGGGTTCTTCCCATTTTTTCTCATCGCCACTGCGATCCAACTCTTCTACCAAGGAAGACTTTGGAATATTTTGTTGTTTCTCCTGATTGTCCAGGCAGTGGCACTGATCAAGTCGACATTCGCCAGCTGCCTCAGAGGCAACATTGTGATGGTGTTTATGTCCTTTTATTCAGTACTGTACATGTCAAGCCTGTTGCCAGCCAAAATGTTTGCTATCGCAACAATCAACAAATCTGGATGGGGGACCTCCGGGAGGAAAACAATTGTGGTGAACTTCATTGGTCTCATTCCAATATCAGTTTGGTTCACCATCCTCTTCATTGGGTTCATCTACACTACGATCCTGCAGGCTAAAAAACCCTTTCCTGAATCAGAAATGCTCATTCTGATCATTGGGGCGGTCGTCTATGCCAGTTATTGGGTGATACTGCTGACTTTGTACGCAGTACTCATAAACAAGTGTGGTAAAAGGAAGAAGGAAACACACTATGACATGGTGCTGGACGTTTGACTTTGCCGACAACACTCAGCATGTACCACTGAAATGCCTTACTGATGCTCTTCTTACAGACGTTCTGATTAAGATGAGCTTCTCTGGATTTTTGCGTTGAGTTGAACTGCAATGGGCAAAACCAAAATGTTCAAACTTGAATAACAAGAATACAAGAATTTCAGGAGCACCATAGAATTCATAATCATGGGACCATAGTGTCCGTTAGCTTGCCTATATTTATTTTAAATGATTTTTGCTCATCCGAAGAACAACATGTATAGGCTTGCTTTCAGGAGACATGATGACTGAGTATGGCAAGAGGAAGCATTTTCAGTTGGCAGGAAGCGTGTATGGCTTTGTACGGACAGCTACCTCTTAGACTTGTCATCTCCACTGGGCTTCACAAAGTGTAGCATAGCTCACCCAATGAAACTTTGGAGATTGCTCATTAAGGTTTTCTTAACCATGATAAACTCCAGAGCATAACTGTGCAAATCTGTGTTTACCTGAACTGAAAAAGTGAAATAGCAAAGTACCAATTGCTTTCTAGTGTGTCTACTTGCTTCCACAATTAGCATTGAACTTGGCAATGTGAACGGCACATATTGCTATCAGTTGTGTGCCACTGTACAGTACTCAGTTTGGTTTGTAGAACCGTTTTTGTCATCCACTTCTATGTAGTTGTTCCATATTGCTGTACCTTGATGGTATTTTTTAATACAAAATATTGCAAAAAAACAAACAAACAAAAAAACAACTATACAATGGAATGCTGCTTTCTTTCTTTTATTGTTTTCAAGTCATATGGGGACGGTTCTGTAAAAGTTTCCCATGTTTGCCTGAGGAGTTTGAAGTAAATGCTTTATTGAAACAATTTTTTATTGTGATAAGACCGCATTTGTTTAGTGTAAAGTATGCTGTATTTATATATTATTACTTTTTTCAACACGCAATTCTTGGAGAAAAAAAAGCTTCAATACCACTTGCCATTTGTTTGTTGTAAATTGCGCTTGTGTAAACAATGTAGAATTGATGTGAAATGAAATCCAAAGAAATATTTTCTCCAAATCAATTACAGGTTTTTGGATGTCCCACATAGAAGTAGAGATGGGAATTGATAAGAATTTAGTGCCTCCATTATCGACACTGCTTATAGATCGAATTCTCCTATCAGTCCTCATTAGGTAAGGAGCCAAATGTCACTGATTTCCCCACGCCGATCGAATACCCTCCCGTCGGACATACAGTGGTGCCGACCCCTGATCTCAGTTATTGCCGATGGGTGTCTTGTTTTGAGGATTTGAGCACCTACCCTCGAAAATGTATGCACATGCCTGCAGATAACAATATAATACTTGATACGTGTTTTCTTTTTTTCTTAAAAGTGCATAAAATTCATGGCAGTTTTCGCTGATCTTATCTTCATTTACTGGACTTATGTAAAACAATTTAGAGGAAAATAATGAAATGGATAAAATATTAATAAAAACAAAATAAAAATAATAAACCACAAATGGTAATAAAACACATATATCCGGTGGAAAACTAGCACTCCAAATATGTGAGTGGTCAAATAGTGTTCAAGGAATGTACACTGTTGGTGTGTACATTGTAATTTACAAAGTTGTTTATATCCATGCTGCTCAAATGTATCACTGCTATGAACCAGTATTTGCAATTGATGTAGGTGCATTGCTGCAGTTACATTGACCTTTATTTATTTTTCATACAATGTTATTGTAACGTGTCTAAAGTCACTCTTGTCCGAGGCGGTCCTGCTTAAGGCTTGAACCCACATTTACTATCATTCTCTGGATTCAGAGTAGAGTAGAGTGGACCATGTGGGATTAAAAATAAATAAATAAAGATTATATTTTTTCTCCAAAAAATGCAACGATAATTTCATGATATTCTCCCAAAAATACTGTAAATCTGTATTTGCTTCACATGACAATTACGGATAGACAGCGTTTGTGCACAACAGTTGTTTCTATTTTATTTTGCTTCATCTCTCTTCTGCAAAAGATTGTTCCACAAGATTCAATGGCAATATTTAACAATTAAGTACTTCAAATTATAACTAGACTAGTGTAGATGATTTTTGTGAATATTTCTTGTCACTAAAATGAATCAGATGTATTCCATATCGACAGATATCATCACATTTTGAGTTGCAGTAAGTACTCGTCAACCATTGCCAACTACTTACAGCAGTCAGATTGAGAAAACTTGTTTACGACAGCAGTCAGACTGAAAAAAAATCTTTTATTTGCTGAATGCCAGGTGTCACCCTGGAATACAGGTTTCTAATTTTTGGACGGTCTTTAACACACACGGTAAGGAAGATACGGCGTCTTGCGCTGTTATTGCATATAAGTGCGTAGTGGCAACTGCAGCTGCGATCTTTTGACATTTTATTAAGTTGTGCAACATATACTCTATGTGAGAGAGTCAGAAATGTAGCTATGAGTGTGCAAACTGAATGTTCAGCGAACACCGAACATCCTGCCAAGCTTTACCCGCTTGCATGAAGTAATGTAAGCGATAGCGACGTAGGTGAGGTCTCGCCGACATTTACTTCGCTTTGTAAGTAGTGCAGTCTGTGTTTGATCAACTCGGAGAGGGATTTCTGAGTGTGTTGCGCGGTTTCACTCATTTTCTTTAGTGATAGTCGTGCTTTGTGGAGTCGCAATGTTTTCCTCGTACACCGTATGGTTTGTTGTGGAACAGATTTGTCGGTGAATTGTTCACAGTGACCGTTTTGGCACATTTTATGACTTTGTTAATCCAACGAAAGTCAGTCTTGTCAACCCCGACTCATTTCCAGGCTAGCAACGTGGACTTTCGTCTTGCAATGAAATAATCACGGAGATGCAATACTCGTCCATTTCTCCATTTCCTAAATTTGATACAGTGCCATCTCCCGTTCAGCTGGTCACACAAGGTGACGTAACTGAATCCTATCCGCTGATTCGCAGGATTAAGACGAATGTCTTTCTCGTCCTTTGCCGTCTATGCGCACTGATTCGATGATTAAGATTTTCATAATTTCCTCCAACTAATTAATGGACCCGTTCATCTTTTATTTTCGAGACAGTATTAATACTCAAGTTCAATGTAAAATTGCCCATTGTGATCACAACCTTGAGGATAATGTTGATGACGACATATATCACTGACCAACAAGAAAGCGTGCTAACCAACAAGCTAAGAGCCCGTGCTACAAATCTACCAGCTGCCGTGACTCTGAAGGCTCTAGTTCAGTGGTTCTTAACCTTGTTCGAGGTACCGAACCCAACCAGTTCATATGCACATTCACCGAACGCCTCATTAGTGAAAAATAAAAATATGATTTTTTTTACAAATTTAAGACATGAAAAACGCATTTATTAAAAACTGAAAAAAAAGTAAACACAATTAATTGTAGTATAAAGTTTTTTTTTTGTGCACAAAATGAACCAGCCAGTGATGGCCAAGCAAGCGTATCATAACTAAGTGACATGTTGAGTTGGGTGGGTCTCAACCTCCATGGCAGAGGTTCTGTCGAACCCCTGAGACTGATTCACCGAAGCCCTAGGGTTCGATCGAATCAAGGTTAAGAACCACTGCTTGAGTTGAATAAGGATTGACTATTGTACTTTTCCACAGCACTGGCTGTCATTTGTTACACATGCACACTGCACAGACTACTATGGCGCCATGATTGAAGCACAACTATTTGCATTTCCGTCACCAGAGTCACAAATACGTAACCAGAGTCACCAATGTGTAACCAGAGTCACAGCCAGATTCACAGATTTTTGGAATACATTTGCAAACAAGTGCATTGATCTGTAAATATGGCATCTGCCACTTGTTTGGGTGTGATCTAAAACGTAATTACTGCAACTACCTGCACAAAATACACAAATGTGTGCACTGATTTGCAAAAGCACGTAGGTACTTGTGTGCCACTCCATATAATACCACCAGTGGGCTCAAGCACCAAAAAGCATCAACCAATGATGGCAGAGCTTTGACAGCATAGTCATCTACCCCCCCACAGTGATGGACTCTTCGAACGCAGCACTTCCGCATTTAGTGGCAAGTTAACTTTTGGTCAGGTAGCAAATGCATAGTGACAACTATCTTAGTGACATCAAAGATCACTCGTAAAATGCTGAAATTATTTAACAATACCATAAATGATCAATTAGTGTTAGAATTGCTACAGTTACCCAAGTGACGCCAAAGCAGTCATAGGATCCGTATGTGATTTTAGCTATTCACAGTCTCACTGTATCCAGGTCGCATATGGCTTATTCTTTGGGAATCTCCTGTAGCTACCTGTATATATAGCAAGTGTTGTACACAAAAGCCAACAGAAATAGAATATATCATATTATCCTATGGTGGAATAGATTCATGTTAGTGCTCAAATATTCATCTTATATTGGTCATGAGTTTTTCAAAAATTATTTTCTCAAAATTCCACCTTATTGCTCAATATGTTTTTATCTCACTTCTCTTCAATTTGCTGTTCAATTTTGCATATTGGTTCACTTACTGTAAACTTTAAAAACTGTAAAACTGTAAACTGCAAAATTATTCCCTTCTTATTCTAATATGTGATATAGAAAGTATTTCATATCACCGGAAAAGCTTGGTGTGTTGCCGTTCATACGGTCCACTGCTCAAGTCTTGACTAATGTCTGTCAAGATGGCAGACATCCAAGATGTCTGATTTGGCCGTCGATGTTGTCAAAACCCAGTCAGAAGTGTCCAATGCTTTTGGCGGTTGCATCACACGATATGGAGGAAAACACAAGTCCTGACTTCCATTTGCTAATCACGACACACATTTCAATATCTTCCAAAGAAAGACTGTTGCATAAGCCACATGTAAGATCAAGTCGAATCCAGAGGCACATTGCACATTTACAGAACAATGTACACTTTGGCAAATGTATTTCACACATTTGTGAATCTGGTTGTGGATCTGTGATTCTGGTTATGTATTTGTGAACCATTCATGTACATTTGTGACTCTGGTTACGGATTTGTGACTCTCGTTACGCATTTTCAAATGACTTTGCAACAAGAACGGCCCCATTGACTCACAAACCACTGTTAGAAGTAAGAGTCACCTTTTTAGCACATCATCCTTCCACCACACTCTCCCGGTATGACTTCACTATCCGCGCTCAATCCACCTGTAATGTAACAATTGGATTGGATTGATTGGTCATACCTGGAGCATGATGCACAAGAACATTGTTGTGTTACTGTCTTAGGTGCTAAAAGCAATCGATAAGCAGCTACATTCAGGCAAGCAAACAATTCCGTGTCATCGAATTACTGGGAAGTGGTTCTCATTAAGAACCGGCTCCAGGAAATTTGGTTAGAATACAATCAATTTGATTCCTTTCTCAACTTAGTAGTGTTGTTGAGACCCCCATATGACTTGAATTCATTATTTTTCTATAAGTTTACAAAGTGAAGAATCTCAAACTGATCATTGATTGGTAGATATAATTTCCACCATATCGGGTGAAAATGTGACCAGAAGAAAGACTGTGTATCTTTGCTGCTGTGACAATTGTATCGTTTTCCAGGAACAAGGAATTGTGTTTCAGATGATTATATATGGACAGTGGATTTAACACACGATCTACACCTTTTTCCAAGTTGAATGAAAATCCCCAGGAAAACATAATGAACCTATTTTAATGTAATGATGTTGTGAATGATGCCTTCATGCCCGTGCTCACTTTCTTTCATCATGTGACACTTCACTGCACGTGTCCGCTTCAGGACCTCATGTCGGATGAAGTGTTAAATATTTCATTTGTTATGGAAGGGTGGGTGAGTGTGTGTAGGGTACGGGATGGGCTAGGCTGGGTTTCAGTGGGCAGTAGCATGGGATCAAGGAATTGGGACAACTGCAACCAAAGTACCAAAGGGGAATAACTGATCCAATTAAAGTGAATAAGGGCACTTGGATGAAGGGAAACAGAATTCTGGAACAAAATTTTTTGCTGTAGTAAAGCCAGAAGTTTGAGTTTAACTCTTATGCACTTTTATAGTATGCCTCGCCCATCGTCCTTTGTAATGCATGGCATAATCAAGATGAAATACCTCAGTGGTTTTCCATGCAGGATGCCATCCAAAGATTAATGCATTCAAAAGGGCTCATGTAATTTATGATCTGTATGTCAAATATGAACGTGGCCTTTTTAATACGCAGTTTAAAGATGGATGACTCTGCCTTGTTGTTCCTTTGCTGTAGCTGTTTACTTAATACTTCATGTATTTCTGTGCATATACACACACACACACACACACACACACACACACACACACACACACACACACACACACACACACACACACACACACACACACTACCAGTCAACAGTTTGGACTCTCTTTCTAATTAGAAACTGTCCAAGTCCTTTTGTCTAGTAGTGTATATATGCAATTTTTTTTTTTTTAATTCTATGTTCTTTTTCATTCGTGTTTTTGTAAAAGAATACGTATTTTGTGTTTTCAACTATTCTGGCATTGACTTTTTTTATCTGACCAAACAATGTGAAAATATGAGCTGGGGATTTTATTTGCAATAACAGCAATACGAATGCAATTTGTAGGGGTAAGTTATTGAATTCAAGAGAGATGATGTACCTGTGATTTTGTAGAAAATCTGCATATTTATATACAACATTATGTTACGTGTTAGGCTGTACGTGGTACAAAGGCTACAAAGGTACAATATAAAATGAGAAAATAATTTTATATTGTACACTTTATGTTCAGTTACTACACTTATTTCATAATATTCACGATCAAACAGTTTGACAGTGAAGGGCTGAATGCTTCAAATAGACAAAACATAACACTGCTCAACAGCAAATGTTATTCAGAGATGGCTTTGTGTCGCTAATGTATTTTTGACCCTGATTGAAAAAATGTCTTTTCTTTTTGTCTAGCTCATCACATTTTTTTAGATATTTTTATTTTTTGCTATTAAATGTGACCTACAAAATCTTGCACAATACGGATTTTACCATGTTGTGTCATTTATAGTGATGGCGTTTTACGAAAAAAATTCCACCTGTTGCTGAACCTAACTCTTAATTCATGAATATTATTAAATATGTCACCATATCCTCCTGACTACCAGGAAAAAAAAACGTTGTCCAATCACATTTATTTTGAAATTCCCCAATCTATGTGAAGTAATTGGACTACTCCAAAAGAAATTTTTGAAATTCCACTACATTTTTTAAACACTTGAATACTAGGCTCAAATACACTTAAAACAACTCAAACAACACTTTAACGTGTTCATAAGAGTCTTATAAATAAAATGCCAACAGCATTTCAAGACAAAATGTGTTGATAAAAAGTATTACTTTTCCTCTTCCCATAAAAAGTGCTTGCACTGAGGGAAGCCATTTTCTTACTTTTTCTAACCCCTACAAATTTGGTATCATTGGAAAGCACTGAATGTCCTCTTTAGAGTAACAAAAGGAGTTAATGCGATTGGATGCACTGGGTGGGAGATATTTAGGCTTACAAATGTCCTCTACAGAGGACAAATTTGAACTACTGGTAGTCAGGAGGATATGATATTATTATTATTATTGTTATTATTATTATATTTTGTAACCTGATGTGCTAGAGAAAAAATCGAGGGCAGATTCTGAATCAGCAAAAGTTCGTTTGCAGTTGTTTACTTACATCTGATATAAACATTTGTACAAAGTTGTTGACCAGTGTAATTGGAAGTCCGATTTGTTGAATTTGTTGAAATTATACGGCGCAATGAAGATATGCTTCTTGTAATCAGTGATATATATTTGGCAAATGATCTGACAGGAAAGCCAGTGCAGACAGTAAGCTGTCATGACAAAGTTTCTATTTAAAAGCATTTGCACAGATATTTCAGAATGCAAATAATATTTTAAGTTGAATGGTTCTTTTCTGAGTACATGCTACATGCTATTTTCACATACAATTATAAGGTTTGCTTTTTTATTTTCATGCCCAGCTAGTCATGGGCAGGTGTTTTTATGAAGCACTTTTGTGTTTTGACAAATAAAACATTATGATTCAACGTGCTGTTGGTGGTGTTTTGGTTATTTAATCATCATTCCTGACTTCACATTTTGCTGGAACCATTTCGCAAGAGTAATTAAAGTTTCTTGAAACACTGTGCCTCCTATAATACATGGAGGAGGTTCAATCATATTCCAGGTTTTCTTGCTTCATCTCACACAGTGTGTTTTGAATCTGTGCAGGGCACAATAAAATCACAAGACTATCAAGGTATTCTGGAATGAAATGCGCTGCCCAGTGTCAAAAAGCTTGGCTTCAGCTTCATGTCAGGGGTTCTCTAACAGAAATTTCCCACAAGACAACATTTTGGGTGTGCACAAAATACTTTAAATTGAATGAATGACTGAATAAAATAGATAGATAGATAGATAGATAGATAGATAGATAGATAGATAGATAGATAGATAGATAGATAATTTGTGGATCGCCATGTTGGTCGACTGGTGAGCATGCCGGCCTCACCGTGCAGCAGTGCAGGATTCGATTCCGGCTTCGCCCTTCCTGTGTGGAATTTGCATGTTCTCCCCGGGCCTGTGTGGGTTTTCTCCGGGTACATTGGTTTCTTCCCATATTCCGAAAACAAGCATGGCAGGTTAATGTAACTCTCGAAATTGTCCCTAAGTGGAATTGTGAGCGCAAATGTTTATGTCTTTAGGGGTGTTCACACGGCACACATTTGATCCGGCGCTGCACCGATATATTTTGTTGCGATATAGTTTACACCGGAGCAAATATTGTGGAGCGTTCACACGTACAAAGCCGCTGAGTGTGGCAGCACCGGCACAGCGTCGGTGCAGCTCCACTTGCGTTCACACGGCAGTTTCTGCAGCGGAGCAAAACGACAGAAAACAAATGAGCTGTCGTGTTGGTTCTTTTTTCAACGTATACACAACTCAAGCAACTACAGTGCAGGCACGTCCTTCTCCTTCTCGGTCTCCGTGCTTTCTGCTTGAGAGTGACCGCCCCCCGATAACGTAAATCAACGATGACTTCAATGACACTCAGAAAAGCAAAAATGTAATGCGGCAAACAGAAAAATCAAGAGAGGAAATCACGAAATAAATTCTATGGGGCACAGGGAGTTGTCAACACACAACAAAGGAAAAAACTACACAAACAACTCCGAGACAGTCCAGTCTCCTTCAAAAGGAAAGATGACGTTTGGACGTTCTATTCGAGATGGTATAACCCAAGAGGTGCTGCGCCGCCAACGAGCATTTGCTCTGGAGCAAATTTTTAAACCACCTCCCCGAGGTGGATCAAATTTGATCCGGTGTAAGCTGTTTTGCGGCGCTACGCCGGAGCAAATTTGCACGTGTGAACGCTCTACTGGCGCAGCGCCGGTGCAGTGTCGGACCAAATGTTGCCGTGTGAACACCCCTTATGTGTGCCCTGCGATTGGCTGGCAACCAGTTCAGGGTGTACCTCACTTACTCCCCGAAGACAGCTGGGATTAGCTACACCACGCCCACGACCCTTGTGAGAATAGGAGATTAGAAAATAGATGGCTGGATGGATGGATGGATGAATAATTTGTGAATCATATCTACATTGCTGCAAGTGGCGAGCAACCAGTTCAGGGTGTACCCCACCTACTGCCCTGGGTTAGGGCTCCAGCACACCCGCAACCGTCATGAGGATAAGCAGAATAGAAAATGAATAAATGAATGGATATTAACACTGGAGTTAATATGCTGTGGTATGAAAGCCTAAGATACCCTTGAGTGTGGTGGTGGTGATGCTGACACACATTCCCATGCACACCCATGCAGTACCCATCCAAAAAATTGTGGCACAAGTACTTTACATAGATCCAAAAATGAAGAAGTGTTTATGTCATAAAAAAAAAAAAAAAAAAGAGGGAAATTTAGAGTCCAACTCTCACTAGAAACGGTTCAAATTAAATGGACTCTTACATTATTCTAACTAACATTGTATAACACCATGTGATGTGAAATGTCCACTCTGCATCCATTGCAGCCTGGTCATCTTGGAAGCGGGACTCCCCCATCTGTGGGCCCTTATCAGGCTTTCTCATTTTTTCCCCCCAGATGGCTTTATTTGTTGTTGTTAATATTTGTCAACTGTGAGCATATGAACCCTTTGCAACTCATCTGTGATTAAGGGCTATATAAATAAATTTGACTTGACTTGAATCCAGCTTACTGCCGGTTATGCGGACCAAACATCAACATCAGTCGTACAGGGACCAAACAGCCCCAATCAGGGTTTTTAATACCCTATTCTCTAGAAGCACCCGCACAGAACTCCCCAAGGGACATGGTTGAACACCTCCTAATCCACAAAACATGTTGACTGGTTGGGCGAACTCTCTGCTCTCTCGAGGACCCTGCCGAGTGTGCAGAGCTGGTCCACTGTTTCACGGCTGGGACAAAAACCACACTGCTCCTCCTAAACCTGAGATTCCCAACTTCCCAACAGACTCTCCTCTACAGCAACCTTGTCTAGAACTTATCAGGGAAGCTGAGGAGTGTGATCCCACTGTATTTGGACCAGATCCTCTGGTTCCCCTTCTTCAAAAGGGTGACCACCACCCTGGGCTACCAATTCAGAGGCATCGTCTCTGAGGTCCACACAATGTTGTAGAGGCTATCAACCAGGACAGCCCACAACACCCACAGCCTTTACTAACTCCAGGTGGATTTCATCCACCCCCGGGGCCTTGGCACAAAGGAGCTTTTCAAATACAGTGACTTCAACCCCAGATAGAAGAATGCCCACTGCAGAGTCCCCAGACTCTGCTTCCTCAAAAGCATGTCAGCGGAATTAAGGTGGTCTTTGCAGCGTTCTTCCCCACTAACTCACAACGTCCCAAGTCAAAGGTCAGCATCTTAACTATGCAGCTTTGTAGTTTTCCCCTCCTGAGACGCCGGATGGTGGACCAGAATTTTATCAAAGCCATTCAGAAGGCATTTTTTCACGGCCTCACCGAACTCCTCCCACAACCTACTTTTTACTTCAGTGACCACAAAAGCTATATTCCACTTGGCTAGTGGGTAGTCATCAGCTGCCTCCAGAGTCCTACCAGCCAAAAGGCCCGATAGGGCTCCTTCTTCTACTTGATAGTATCCCTTATTGTTGTTGTCTACCAATGGGGTCAGGGATTGCAGCCAAGAAAAGCCCACAACCTTACGGCCTGGGCTCAAGTGAGCTGCTTTGATAATGGAGGCGCGGAAAATGCTCCAGTTGGACAATGTACCTCGCCTTCCCTGGGACATGAGTAAAGTTTTGCTGGAGGTGGGAATTGAAACTCCTTCTGTCAAGAGACTCTGAAAGATGTTGCCAGCGGACCCTCACAAGACATTTGGGTCTGACAGGTTGAACTGGCATCTTCCACCACCATCTGAGCCAAAACACCACCAGGTCATAATCAGTTGATAGCTCCGCCCATCTCGTCACTCAGCTGCAAGTCCGTTGACATAACCACAAAGTTGATCATCAAACTGTAGCGTAGAGGGTCCTGTTGCCCAGTATACATATTGTAACCCTTAGGTAACATAGTGTTCCTTTTGGACATTTCTATATGAGCACAGAATTACATTCCAATAACAGAACACTGCTCAGGTTTTGATCAGGGGTTAAATCACACCCTTACAGGTCTCACTGTCAATGCTCAGGTGTACATTGAAGTCCCTTAGCCAAATGATGGATTCTACAGCAGGAAGGCTCTCCACCACACCCTCCAATGACTCAAAAAAGGGTGGGTACGCTGAACTTTTGTTTGGTGTGTCAGCATAAACAATAGTCAGGACCCATGCCCCACCCAAAGGTAGAAGTTGGCTACCCTGTCGTCTTCCAGGGTGAACACAAATGGACAGACACCAAGCCAGGGGGCAATAAGTATGTCCACATCTGCTCGGTGCCTCTCTCCATGGGCAACTTCAGATTGCAAGAGAGTCCAACCTTTCTCAGGAGGACTGGTACCTGAGCCCAAGTTATGTCTAGTCCGAACTTCCCATCCATGTCCCTAAAGCTAGCTTCTTTAGGATTGGTCCGTCAAGCACCCCGCCTCTGGCCGCCGCCCAGCTCACATCGCACCCGATCCCTATGGCCCCTGCCACAAGTGGTGAGCCCATGGGACGGGCCCACATTCTCTTTTTGGGCTGAGCCCGGCTGGGCCTCATGGGTGCAGGCCCAGCTGCAAATCGCTCAGCAACGAGCGTCCTGGCTCAAGATGGGGGCAGGTAAAAACATAATCCAATATTTTTACTCATCACAGGGGTCATTTCAGCTGTGCTTTGTCTGATCCCTCACCTAGGATCTGTTGCCACGTTACTAGAGCCCCAGACCACTTAGCTCCAAGGATCATTGGGACACACAAACGCCTCCACCACGATAAAGTGACAGCTCATGGAGGGGCTTATTGAACTTAATTGAATAATAATCCTTTTTCAACACCCTTTAATTTTAAATGAGAAAAAAAGCATCATATGCATCACTTTTTTCTGGTTTCTTTTCCAATAGATGTTTTATCGATACTCTTTCTAGCTTTGAGTTTGTTTCCCCAGCTTCATGGGAGAGCAGCAAGGCCAAAGACTTATATTATTCTGCAGTTCTCAACGACGCCTACCTTATACCCAGATATTGAAGTTTGTATTTCGATTTTTCCACGAACAAATAATTTTCTCTGAATCTATTGTAAATGTGAGTAAGTTGCTCTTTTGATTCTCCTAAGTACCATGTCAGGGTAGAGGATTTTAAAGGCTGAGATGCATTCCATGCACCCTTCCCTCCCTACTCTAAAAGCTACCGGTACTTCAATTTAGATAATGTAAGTTGAACCCCACCCCAAACCCCCTCACCAAACTAAATTCTCCGGCAAACCTACCGTTCTCTTCTTTCTTTTCCTCTTGCCTTGACCCCCCTAACAACATAATTACGCTCGTTCACCAAAGCTAATTGTTTTAAAAACTCCCATGTGTTGTCCTTTGCCACAAGTAATAGTGAAGCTTTTATTTTAGTTTGTGATACACTAACTTGCCAATGCAGTGCCATTTAGGTACATATACCGAACAAAGATATAAACGCAACACTTTTGTTCTTGCTCCCAGTTTTTGTGAACTGGACTCAAAGATCTAAAAGTTTTTCGACATATAGAAAAGGCCATTTCCCTCAAACATTGGTCATTCATGAACATTCAATTGATGGGCAACAGCTCTTGTGGACTTTATTGCAGTCAACATGCCAATTGCCCACTCCCTCAAAATTTGCGAAATTTGTGGCATTGTGCTGTGTGATGAAACGGCACATATCAGAGTGGCCTTTTATTGTGGGCAGCCTAAGGCACACCTGTGTAATAATCTTTCTGTCTAATCAGCATTTAGCTCTGCCTCACCTGTGAGGTGGAATGGATTCTCTGAAATGATTTAGACACATTTGTGAACAATATTTGGGGGAAATGGCCTTTTGTGTATGTAGAAAAAATTTAGATCAGGGCGGTCAGAAAAGTGTTACTATCCATATCACCAAAATTCATATGCACATCTATACTTATGCCCACAAAAATCTCTGAAAATATCAAAACTGATCGCCTCATTATATTCCTTAGCCTCTCATTCCCCTGTGCTTAGTGTCACTGTTCAGGACCCAGCGCGGTCGTCTGTATGGCAACTAGACGATGTGTTTTGGTGTACAGCACTTTGTATACAGCGATGGCTGTTTTAAAGTGCTCTATAAATACAGTTGAGTTGAGTTGAGTGCCAACTAGTTACCAAGGACACGGACTTAGCACATATTTTGTCATCTTTCCCTAAACCCTGTCCTTCTCCCAGTAATAATTCAGGTGTGCTGAGAAGGTAGAGCGCACCTTGAAAGGCTGCAGTCACCACCCAGTAGTGTGTGCTGTTATTTCTGCCCCCGCCCACATATACCCCTCCCCCTTTTATTGACTTGTTTTTCGTTTCTCCTATTTACGTGGCTGTCGCAGAGTTTGTTTTTTTTTCCAATCCCGTACTGTGCCCCTCCCTTAAAGGAACAAAGCATGGGTTTTGTATTCTTCCCTCCCACTTTCTTATGATTTTTCTTTTCATCTAAGAAATTCAGGGTGCCGTTTGGCAACTCATCAGGCTTCTCTGCTCTGTCTCCCTCCGTTGGTCATTGTTTCTCATGTCTTTTGGATGAGTTGTAACTGTTGGGTGAATTCCGTTGCTCTGTCCGAGTGCATGCGCAGTGACAATAAATATGATTCCATTCCATTTCATTTCCCTAATTTCGACGCCTGTTTTTTTTTGTTTTGTTTTGTTTTGGCGAGTAGTAAGATCAAAATGTAAAGTTGCATATTTTCATTGCTTTACCAGTCCTTTTAGTGTTAAAATGAATGTTAATTGTGTTATTTAGTCAGTTTTATTGTTGTATAAATAATCACTCACATATGTATCTATCGTCTCCTTCCACACAAACTCTTGTGTGATACAAACCATCTGGCATGGAAGCTTAAGGACTTACAGCATACCGACTGTTTATTCTTGTGACAGAGGAATTGATTTGTGATTTTTTTTTTCCAGAAACAGAAGAGGCTGGACTAGATGAATAAAAAGGGAAAACAAGTAACAATGAAATATTCCCTTGAGCAACCCTTCAAATTTTGAAGTACCACATCGTCCTCTTTTTTTCAACTCGAGGATCCCATACCCACAAACATTAAAATGATTACAGTAATGGTCATGGGCTCAATGACAGTTTGAGGTTTGCACTAAAATAAAATTCTTGGTGCAAACACAATCTTTCTTTCTGGTGGAATTTTGTTTTATTGGTACTAGCAATAAACTTTAATTAATATTGTTGTTTCCATTAAGATGACATACAAAATCAAACCAACATCAATATCCCTAGCCATTCTGAGGTTAATGCTGTTGATGATTGAAAATAATGATGGTGAAACTTTTTGTGGGTCTGAATCTCAAAATCCCAGTGGGGAAAAAAAAAAAAACACCAAAAAAACAAGACTGGAGAAAACAATTGAGAGGGGAGGAAGCCTTGTCAGGAAAAGAGCAAGGCACAATATCAATGTTTTGTTGCATCACTCGGGTCACCTTTGTTTGCTTTTTTTTTTTGTGAGAAGCACCACAACGTCGCCTTTTTAGTATCTAACCTTGAATCAGATGCGGCAAAAAATTTTTAAAAAACAATGCCACATTTTTTGTTTGTTTTAGTTTTTTTTTTTCAATAAGGCATTTGTATCAGTTTTAAATGTGTATACTCACAAGAATACTTGGTGATTTTATTTAATTTGTCACCTATTGTCACAATTTTCAACAGCACCTGACAGGTTGATGGCAAAGTTAAGTATCGGCCTACAGAATAAACATGCTTTACTCACCACCTACAATATATAGACCCATGTATTCATGAAAAGAAAAGAGGATTTAATCACATAAAAGTACATTTTTAATGTTATTCTAATCCACTGCAATATGCACAATTTGACTACAAAACACTGTGCCACCAAGCAGCAACCCTCATCCTGCATCCGCCTAGGTCATTAAGACATTTCACATAAGTAATAACACGTATGGCAATTATACTTTGTATTATCCACTGTTATTAATTTTGTGTTTCTATTTCGATAGGAAAGACCGTAGGAATGGGATCCTAGATTCAATCGGAGAAATGGAAATCAAAAGCCAGGAGCAACCAGGACAGAAAATGACGTGTGGCCTTGCAGGCACTCCTCCAAGTTGCTGACAATGTGGAGTTGGCCAGAGTGAATGACCAGGAAATTCCACCCATGTCTGGCTGTTTTTATTTTGTATTTCAGCTGCACAAATAAAAACTTGCATTGTACAATTTGTTCTTTGTTTTGTTTCCCCCCAAAACTTGCCATGCAAACACATTTACAAAAACCAAATACATCACACGGTTGTAAAAAAAAAAAAAAAAAAATGCCAAAAATGCTGTCAATAAAGTTGTGTATATTTTTAATTTATTTGACCTTAGTTTATTGAGGTAAGGAAAAGTATTTGCAATGCCTATCTATCTATTGAGAGAGAGAGAGAGAGAGACAGAGAGATCAGTTTTCAAGTGCTTTATGAGATAAAGGGTAAATAAACCGTAAGTATAGACTTACCTTTTGCCAGGTAGCAGTCATTGCGTTTCAACAAGCATCTCCACCTGCCTTTTCATCCCTCTAATTGCATGCTCCACTATGATTCTGGCTCGAGTTTTGTTATTGTAATTTAGCTATTTTGTGGCTGTCACTTGCTGGACAAGAGGGGTAATGCAGTTTGAGTATCCCCTAATACGGGGGTTGGCAACACGCAGCTCCGGAGCTGCATGCGTCTCTTTAGCGTCGCCTAGTGGCTCCCTGGAGCTTTTTAAAATGTTTCAAAATGGAAAAAGATGGGGGAGTGAAAATATATTTTTTGTTTGAATATGGTTTCTGTAGGAGGACAAACATTCTTAACATTTTCCAATGCTGTAAAAATATGTCGAATAAATGTTACATTTTACCATTTCTGTCAATGAAGATTTGCGTCACAGCCTGCGACACACGTTTCTATTAGCAGAGTGGGATGCCAGGCAGGTGGCTGTTGTAAGAAGAAACGGCGTTTCATGTCCAATTCACCGAGGGAACTGGCAAAGAATGGCAATCTGAAGGACCGAGAGAAGCATTTTAAAACGGTACACGTCAGCTACGAAAGTTAACACGCTGCAAAAGTGAGTCCCGTGCCTCGTTCATCTTAGCCGCTGTCATGGCTGTTGCTCATTATGGAATGCGTGTGTAAGGGTGTGCATTTGTGTGCGTGTGCGGTCACAGGTCGATCGCGGGAGGCTGGTTGATTGAAAAATAGAGCTTTGGTCAAAAGGGTTTGGGCCCCCCTGCTCTACAGGATGCACTGCAGGAAAAAAAACAAAACAAAAACTCAACTCAACTCAAGTGTATTTATAGAGCACTTTCAAACAGCCATCGCTGCATACAAAGTGCTGTACATGGAGCAAATTAACATATACAACAAACAGTAAAGCAAATCGGTAATAAAAACAGTAGAAAGCACCGAACAGCAAAACCAAGAACAATCTAAGTCATGCTGAGTCAAATGCCAAAGAATACAAGTGAGTTTTGAGGCGGGTTTTGAAGATGGGCAGCGAGGAGGCTTGCCGAATGC
>NW_017806059.1:1995302-2008256 GCF_001891065.2 Hippocampus comes | reverse complement strand
CACCACCTATTTAGTTTTCTCCCCGCTCCGGACTCGGGAGGGCGGGGCGCACCGCTGCCTCCGTCGTCCTCCTCCGCCCTCGATTTTTACTCGGCCCGTGGTGTTCATCAAATAGTTCGCTGAATTTTTTCGATACATCAATGGATGCTATTTTCTTAACATTACGGTGCGAGCACGCGACTGTAACACAGAAAACGCGGTTTAAACTGTCGTCGGAGATCATGGCCGCCGCCATGTTTCAATGTTGTTGACAGACGACAGGGCAAACGACGCTCGTGCTCAACGTGAATATCGCGAGAGTTTGCACCGAAGTAAACCCGCTACACAAAAATGTAGAGGGTTGTTTGAAAAAAATGCCGACCGTAAAGTTTTTTTTCGACGTAGAAATTCTCGGTCGGTCGGGTTACCGGAAACACACTACTTTTTTTTCTACGCCTAATATAGATACTGTACATGCCTTCTTTCTGCGGCTTTTAATCTGTTGCGGCTCCAGACACATTTGTTTTTTGTTTTTTTGGTCCAATATGGCTCTTTCAACATTTTGGGTTGCCGACCCCTGCCCTAATACATATGTCATCAGTCTAATTTGGATAAATTACCCTGAGCTATGAGTTGCAGACTCGCTGTGTGTGAACGCAAATTAGATGGGCCACACACAACTTCTTATCATCAGGGACTCCCGCTACCAGGAGCTTAAAAGTTCTTGGGCTTTTTGGTCTGAGAGCCACTCATGGTGAAGATGACTGTTTAAATGCTGATCAAATTCATAAAAATCGCATTCGACAGGCCGCACCAGTATTTAGACGTGGCCAGAGAAGGGATAACATTAGACCGACTCTCTGCAACCGAAGTGACATTCCACCATGTGTGTTCAGTTATTCCCGTTTCTTTCACGGTCCTCTGAATAGGGTCGTCAGTCAGCACGGAAGGATTACTCGCTTTTTACTTTTTTGATCATTTACTGAAGCACAGCAGCAGTAGCAGCAGCAGGTAATAACCTAAATACACCAATATGCAACAAAAAATAACATATCTTCATGCATCACAATGTAAATGTATATAATTGACATTGATTAATGTCAGACCTTTATCTTAACAATAATTTTAAAAAATAATTTTATCAACCATGATTTTACACTATGTATTATTATTGTCATCATTATTCATAGTCTAAACCAGGGGTGTCAAACTCATTTCACATGGTGGGCCAGATACGGCCTCGGTAGATGTCACGTGGGTCGGACCATTAAAATTATACCATACTCTGCTATAAATAACCTAAATAATGTCTTTCCTTTGTTTTGGTCTCAAGAAAGCACACGAACATTAAGAAAATGTTGAAATTTAATGAACATCTTTTACAAAACATTTCATGAAGCACCTTAGATTTACTTGTGCAAGGGGTAGGACTTGATAAGTTTTTTACTTCTTCCTACTCCCTTGAACATAATAATTGTGTTGAATGATGACTGATTCTCTTTCCTTTTTACTATTTTACTTACCTTACTTTCTGTCAAATTGTTACTGTATATGTTTTATGTTCAATAAACAAACGAAAAAAAATACTTTTATCATTCACATATATGCATTGCAACTAATCCCACTGATTGTACAAAGGCACAAAACTTGAACAAGTAATTGGTATTGAAAATATAGTCATGCCCTTTAAGATTAAACGAGATTTATAAAGAAAGGAATTTTTAAACATTTTACACATGTGCATATACAATCTAACTTTAATCCCTGCCTACACCTTACAAACTAAGGAGAGTGCTATTAAATGTGTAAAGAAGAAAGTATTCACATGTCCTTGACAGCGTCTGCTGTGTTGGGTCTCTCAGTGACTGAGACGGCGCTGCTGTTTTCTTCTTCTCTGATCAAAACAATGTTGTCTTCTACTCTGATCAAAGAAGTGTGTTCCCTAGTGGATACTCCTTGAATTGCACCTTATTAAAAATATTCATTCCGTGTCTTTTCTGCATTTTTTCACTTGTAAATGACCCCGCGGGCCTAATCGAACCTCCTTGGGGGCCGTTTCCGGCCCGCATGTTTGACACCCCTGGTCTAAACGTAAGAAACCAAACAACAGAAACATACCAAGTGGAACCGAACAAAAGGACTACAAGTCCCATCGGTCAAACCCAGAAGCGGAGCGCCGGCAGATTAACTCCAGCTGTAACGCAAATTACTCATTTAAACATTCCAGTGCAGCCGGACAAACGTGAAATGGCAACTATGCGAAAAAAAAGTAACAAAGTAAAGACACCACTGTGATTGCAACACTTTTTCCCACGTTGTTTAAACTGCCGATCGCGAACGGCAACTAACTGTGATTGCGATGCAGCAAACATAAAGCCCTACGGACCCAAGACAAAGCAGACAAACAAAGCAAGTAAGCATGATTGAATCTAAAAGATAACTCTACAGATCTGACAAAGAAAAGAGTCGCCCAACATTGGGGCCAATGCTGACAACGAAGTGAATGATTTTTTTCAAACGAAACAAACTGCGACGCCACTTTTTATACGTCGAGCGAACGGCCACCTGTCAGTGACAGCCCCGCCCCTCCTAAAGCCCCAGGTAAATCCAACAACGTGTATCTTCAAAAACACACCCTCATCACGCCCGAACACGCAGCGTGGCGCAGACCAATCTGTCAAATTGTCAACCAGGCAGGCGCTGCGAGCTTTACGCCTGCCCAAAAATCATGAAAGGCCAGCATATCCGCATTTGGCGTCTACAAAACTAGAGCCCGATATGTCTCGTCTATGTATTCCACCAGCTACACGTCATTAGTAGGTTTTCTGTTAAAGGACTTCCTGCCCCACCACTTAGGGTCGTCGTTGTTTGTGTTTGTGTTTACTGTCATGGGTTTTTGTTTGTTACTTTGGTTTCTTGTTGTTTTCAGGACTTTGTATTGGATTTAGTTTTCTCAGTGCTTTATTAATGCAATTTGTTAAGTCCATCCTGCTCCTGCCTGCTTCTTGGAGTCCTCCACCACTACGTTCATGACAAAATATTTTCTAAAAATTGTTGATCAGTGATATTTTTGTCATTCTAGAATTTGTCTCCACATTTATATCTAATCTAACCTATGTGTAAGAAAAAAGTATTTCCATTTTAAATCAACATCAACAAGCACATTACTCACACAAAGGCTGACAGTGGAGACTTTCATACAATGGCAAACTAATTTTTGGGTCTCCGTCCAGAGACTCCAGGTTTTAAATCCCAAGAAATTAAAATCCCTATGATGAGGTCAGATGAAAGAATAAATCAAAAAGCAAGAATGTTATCAATACTTTGATGCAGTTTAATCTGCAGCAGACAGTTTGAGTTCCAAATAAAATTGCTAAACAGCTCTCTGGGTGGAATTTTCCCATTTTAAACCATTAGGATGTTTTGAAGGGAACTTGATGACAAAGTGCTTGAAGAATAAACCACCACTGACACTTGAATTAGGAGAAAGGTAAAAAATGAGCCAATACAGTCTGGATTTAGGTCTATGATATGTATGATGACAATTGTAATCAAACAAATAAATTGTTGAGCAAGACTCACTATTTAACATTGTCTCTGTGGGTGGTACACAAAAACAGGCTGACCCTCACTGGGAGGATAAGAGTTGATGGGAACTGGCAACAAGATTGACCGCAAGCACATATTCCATCTTGCCAAATTCAGACATGCTTCATTTGTCTGAGCACAGATCACAGAAAGTTAATGGAAACTAATGAATTTTTATTCATTAGTTTCCATTAATGTTTCAAAAACAATGTAACTGCAGTCAAAACATATATATTTTTCCTCCATGCCATCACACAAAGAAGATCAACCAATTTTTAAGGTACCCCAAATTAGCTCTGTAAGGCTACCTCACATGACCCCTACACTAATTTTCTCAGGCAGTTGCAGAGTATGAGCACAAAATAAATAACTACTTTTTTTTTTTTTGTCACTCTTGTGATACAAAATAACCTAAACACACACACACACAGACACACACACACACACACACACACACACACACAAACTGCACTGAAGGCAGGCGGTGGGCTGGGTGATTTATTGTTGCCAGGGGAACAAGGGATTCAGGGATTCTGTGCTCCAGATGTTTCACAAACAAAAAGGGGACTTCCTGGTTCCTAAAGGACTGGAAGTGCACATCAGGCTTTTGTGTTTTCTAGCCTACATATGTTACTGAGGTTCTCAGAGGCTTGTGTTTGTCAGCTGTAACTCCATGAGCATGTGTGTGACATCAGAGGAGACCATTTTCAGACCCTTCCTTCCCAGCAGGCCCAGACATTTTATTAAAACACACCCACAGTGGCCTTACAAATGCACCCCACTCTCACACACGCGCCACATGCATGCACACTACGACATAATATGACAATCCTCTTAGATTGAGTTTGAAAATGTATTCTTTTTTATTTATTCATTTACTTTTAACAAGCTATAAAAATTACACAAATTACAAAATTATTTTCAGGAAGTATGATTGTGAATTCACCTTGTGGAAAATGTATGTATGTATGTATGTATGTATGTATGTGTGTATGTATGTATGTATGTATGTATGTATGTACAGCATGTATGTATGTATGTATCTATCTCTCTATCTATCTATCTATCTATCCATCCATTTTTGTTCATGTCACATCAAGTTGCTGTTTGTTTGTCTTAGCTCTTGTCAAGGTTAGCCAAGTTGTTGTCCAAGGTGTTTGTTTAGTTTCTTGGAACCTCATTATTGAGTTGATTCAATGTTTTGTTTGATGCATCCAAGTACGTTGGTTACCTTTTTGCTTTCTTTAAATTAAATTAGTCTTTGACTGCAAGCACGTAGAAACAATCATGGGCACAACTTCCTGTGCTACACCGGAAGTAACTGAGCCATTTTATACAGTGTTTTTTTTTTCCTGCAGTAGTTTAGTCTAAAATTTTTCATTTGCTATTGTATATGACAGGGGTCGGGAACCTATGGCTCGCGAGCCATATATGGCTCTTTTGATGATTGCATCTGGCTCATAAAATATTCTCGCTTATTTAATCCATCCATCGATATCTTACTGCTCATTTCCTGTTTGGGGCTGCAGTTGGCTCCAGGAGCAATTTTGGTTAGATAATACTGGCCTACGTGGCCGTTGCTGCGGAAACAGGTAACCGCCCCTTTTGAATCAGCCCGCTTGCTCATTAGCTCTAAGTTAATCCTAAATGAATAAAATGGTGAAAAGAAAAAAAGATGACGAGTATGGGAGACTTCAGGGCGAATGGACCGAAGGATTCACCTTTGTGGAGAGAACAGGTTCTTCAGTCTGTCTGATTTGCAATGACAAAATATCATCGATGAAACGGTCGAATGTAAGCGGCACTTTGACACGCGCCATCCTACGTTGCTACGTTCGCAGCACAAAACCCTGCAAGAGAGCGTTACCATATTTTGGGTTCATATAAATAAAGGGGGTGGAGCTTCCCTGTGTTCGTCTGACAGTGACGGTGTGCTGAGGCACGGTGAGAGTTCAGCGGTGCTGCGGTAGTGACCACACTGAAAATAAGAAAACGTCTCCAGCGTTGTACCTCGAACCTAGTGTAGCTGTCCGAAATGATGCCTACACAAAACTAGAGAGAGACTTCCGAGCAAGGATGATCAACAAAAAGGCTTATTATATATATATGTATATATATATGTGTGTGTGTGTGTGGCTCTCACTGAATTACATTTCCAAATATTTTGCTTATATGGCTCTCTTAGTCAAAAAGGTTCCCGACCCCTGGTAAATGATCATAACCTTCCGTAGTATTTAAGAATGTATTGCATATCTTGGAAACTTGTTATGCTGTTTTACTAACAACTGCAAGGAGTTGACGTTGCGACAAGAGCAATGTTTTGAACAGGCAACCTGGACGAGATGAAGAGAACATTGTAGTGTGAATTGGTTCAGTTTCCCAGGGATGACAAATACATAATCTGATCAGATTGAATGAATCACTGAAAGGAGTTCTCCACAGTATCAATCTGGGACTGCTCCAATGTGATCTGCTTGGGAAATGCGGGACTTTCAGTTCAATATGTGTACTACTTGTGCACGCCCACCAAACTTTTGTTTTGACATGGCAATGGATTAAAATGTCATCACCGGCATGCGTCTTGTTTTGACCAGTTGAGTCCTGTTATTTTGGTGATTGGCACTGGGGGCACCATGGCATTCAGTGATAGTTGTCGTTTTTGCAGTGTCAATATGCAAGTAAAGGGCATCTTAAGTAAAGCAACATTGATTTTTGCAAGGTGGTTGACTGTTTAGCACATCGGCCTCACAGTGCAGAGGTGCATGGTTTGATTTAGGCCGCGGACTTCCTGGGTGGAGTTTGCATTATTCTCTCTGTGTGGGTTTTCTCTGGGTACTCCTGTTTCTCCCACATTCCCAAAATATGCATGGTAGATTAATGGAACACTCTAAATTGTCCCAAGGTGTGAGTGTGAGCACAAATGGTTGTTCCTCTATGTGTGCCCTGCGATTGGCTGGCAACCAGTTCAGGGTGTCCCCCGCTTTCTGCCCCGAGACCGCTGGAATAGGCTCCAGCACACCCCGATGCACCGGCACTGCAAGAATCTGCACCCATAGCCGTCAGGGACCCGTTGGGACAAAGCCACGGCCCACAGCAGCTCCCGCCGCAGAGGGCTGCCACTGAGGAAACACTGAAGAAAGTGAACTTTTACTTAAAGAATGATCATTGTATTTTAAAAGACAAAATTGAACTAAAATCCGAAAAGTGTTAAATTACAAAAACAAAAGATAATCATCCTAAACCATGAATGCTAAAATGATTAGATCTCATAATATAAATACAGCATGTAACTACGATGTTAAGAAATTAAAAGACATAAGTAAACATTAAGTTAAATGAATAATAATACATGAAATAGCTCTTAATTTAAAGCTAAATTACAAAGTTGTGTCTTGAAACTGTTCTTAAAAACATGAACATTCTGTTCGGCCCTGAGGTTCTCCGGCAGGCTATTCCACAAATGGTAGAATGCCTCACCGTGAGTTTATGTGCTGACTTTCGGAAGGATTAAAAGGTTGGTGTCAAAGGATCTCAGAACTCGCAAAGTTCACACGATAAAGGTACTTGTGAAAGTACTTTTATTGGGTGAACTAAACCATTAAGATATTTAAAACCCACTAAGAATACTTTAAAATTAATCCTGAAACGCACAAGGAGCCAATGCAGAGATATTCAAATTAGAATTATACTGTATGCTGCCGCTTCTAGTCTTAGTTAGGACACGTGCTGCTCTGATCCGTAGTAATTGCAGCCAAGCTTGTGACATGCTCCTGGCTTGCTCAAGGACATGCAATACTCAGATAGGTCAGTGTGGCCTGGAAAGGTGATAAATAAATTGATAAAACTCACACTGTATTACATATTATAGCATTGAACGAGATAGTCATTCAGAATCAAGATCACAGTGACACATCTTAGAATTAACAGCACAAATCAAACAGCAGTTTAGTTTCCACACAGTAATTTACAGTGTAATGTCCTCTGAGCTCATCTATAAACTCTGTAATCCAATTTCAAGTGGTGCTGTTTCTTTTTTACATGCAAGATGCACCTTGGTTCTGGGAACAGGGAGAGATAAACAGGACTAGACTTTTCCTCTAGTCACCTTTAAAAGAGCACTATTCAATGATCAGGATAAACAGTTATTGTGCAGGTACTGTTCAGTTCCATGAAACTTAGCTTTTATTTGGTCTAATAAAGTACACCAAGTCACTCCTCTGCTCCAGTGCTTATGGTGTGCTGTAGTTACCTATAAAGGTGATTCTAGGTTCAGACTTTGAGTGATGCTACAGAGAGGTCTATGGTTGCTAGAAAGACCGGAGGGCAAGGTACTGTTTGTGGGGTTTGGAGTTGTAAATCGGTCAAAACAATGTAAACATTAGCGGAGAAAAGCAAAATATACTAACCTCCATCCATCCATTTTCTTATTTGCCTATATTCACAAGGGTCACGGGGCATGCTGGAGCCTATCACAGCTATCTTCGGGCAACGGGCGGGGGAAACCCTGAACTATTTGCCAGCCAATCGCAGGGCACACACAGACGAACAACCATCCGTGCTCACACTCACACCTAGGGAGAATTTAGAGTGTTCAATCAGCCTGCCATGCATGTTTTTGGAATGTGGGAGGAAACCAGAGTACCCGGAGAAAACCCACGCAGGCATGGGGGCAAGATGCAAATTACACATGGGAAGGCGAAAGCAGGAATAGAACCCTGCATTTCTGCACTGTGAGCCCGACGCGCTAACCAGTCGACCACCGGGCCGCCCCAAAGTATACATTAGGTTTGACATTTTTTTGTGGCTATTTTAATGATGATGTTGAAGTTTTGGGAAGTGGGATTTTTTTGTCGTGTTGAAAATCACTGGTGAATTGAATGATTAGAATTACGTGAATCAGGGTGGTCCAGTGGTTAGCGCGTCAACCTCACAGTGCAGAGCTCGTGGGTTCGATCGCAGCTTCGGCCTTCCTGTGTGGAGTTTGCATGTTCTTCCCGGGCCTGCGTGGGTTTCTCCGGGTATTCTGGTTTCCGCCCACATTCCAAAAACATGCATGGCAGGCTGATTGAACACTCTAAATTGTCCCTAGGTGTGAGTGTGAGAGCGGGTGGTTGTTCATCTCTGTGTGCCCTGCGATTGGCTGGCAACTAGTTCAGGGTGTCCCCTGCCTTCTGCCTGAAGACAGCTGGGATAGGCTTCAGCACCCCCCGCGACCCTTGTGAGGATAAAGCGGATCGGAAAATGGTTGGATGGATGGTAATTCTGAAGACTGAATACACACTGTATAAACTCGTGAGTCACTAATCTTTCACCAAGTCGACATTTGATGCAGCTCTTTCTGACAACTCCCCTCACATCAACTATTGTGGCTCAATGGTCACATCTAAAGTTACTCTGAAGACCCCTTTTTTTGCGAATCGTGTGTGAACATGCATGTTATGAGTGAGTCACCATGTATCTGTTTGTATGTGAGGGTAGCAGGCAGGTTTGTGTTTAGGGTGGGGGTTGGAGGAGTGTCTAAATGCTTTGCTGGGTTTAGCCCTAACACCAGCAGATGTTATGACACCATAATGAGCTGAAGGCACTTGTACAGGACTGTAGTCAAAATATGTCAGGATATGTTACTTGCATATGTACTTATATTTATTGCTGCCATATGGCAATATGCGTATTCGAAATAGGTTTAAAATACACGAATTCCATAGACATGAGATCGAGTTCAGAGCCTACGGAACAGTGGTGTTTTAAAAGAATAACAACTCAGGACTGAAAGTCCCAAGTTTCGGTCAAACCTGTGAAGAGAGCGTAATGAAAAGCAAGAAACAGATGTAAACCACTGTCCATTTGTTTCACTTGTCTCTTTGGGTGGGCTTGAAGAACCCTGAGATTAAACTCACAGATGTTTGACAAATGTTATACACAGCCACTTTCATAAACAACAACCCCAAGGATGTTTAGATGACTGGCAGCATCATTTTATGGGTCTAGAACAACTTCGCCTGTAATACCAATCAATTGTTTTATCCCTATATTTACTTTGGGTACCTACTGACAAAAGACATGATGTCCACTTGTGATTTTTTGTGATCTTACTGATATTGAGCAGCAGAGCCAGCCATCACATTTATTTTTCAAGGTGGAATGGTTAGGATAATAATAATACATTTTATTTGAACGTATTATTCATAGCACTCAAAGACACTTTACAACAAGAAGTGAGCCACACAGGGTAAAAACACACATTTTAAAGCAACATTTACACATGTTTTATAACAAACAAATCTCAAAAAAGAAGAAGAAAGCAAGTACTGAGGGAGATTATGATACCTATTCAGAACCTTTACACCTCTGTCAACACAGTGGCTTGTCTCCAGTGCTTTGCTGCAGATGTCACCATCTGCTCCAACCCATCCATCCACTTAGAATTAGAAACTGATGGTCTCACCGGTTGCTGCTCCATCTTTTCACTGGGAACCCAACAATTCATCACCCGAACATTATTTGGGAAAGGTAGGACCTTATGCCGATTGCGGTCAAACTGTTCCTTTGTCTTTGAGCAGCCGGAGCACCAAACCTGCCCACGCTTCCTCCTCCCATGTCGCTGCTCCTCCACTGGTTGCCTCGCCCTTCACAAGCCCCAAGACACCTGTTGCCACTGGGGAAGAACCGGAGCAACTCTGCAGAACCCTCCTCTCCCAAGGGGAACACGCCTGGCAAGTTGCACATGGTCTTTGCATTTTTTTTTTTTTTTTGTGGAAACCCTGGGGATTTCAACAACCAATTCACTTTCCGACCCACCAGTCCTCCGTTCAACCACAGGAGCCAGTCTCCTAATCGCGCCAAACAGTAAGTGCCATTGACAGAAACCCCCTTTGACTATGACACACCAGACTGTTTCCTTTTCGCTCACCACTTGCTTTTCAGGCGGTGCATGACCTGTTCCAGTTCTGGCAATACACGTTCTAGGGCTGCCACCCATTCCTGCTCCGGTACAGCCACCACCTGTCCCTGCTCCAAGGGCACATGTCCTGCGGCTGCTACCCTGTAATTTTGTATTTTAGTAAATAAAGACTCCGTTGTTTTCACTTCTGAGTCCTGTCTGCTTCTTGGGTCCAAATTCCTCATCTGATATGACAGGTCAACCAAATGAGTGATGTCAAACTAATTATTATGCTTTGCAAAGACAAACGACCTACTGCACTCAACCATGACCACTAAAGATCGGTTAAGAGGACTTAGCTTTGTCAACTTGAAAGATATTGACGAACTTTAATCGGCACTATGAATGTATTTACATCATAGAATGAGCATGCATGTGCAAAATTTTCACTCTAAATCCTAAATACATGCAAACATGTGCACTCACGAAATGTACTCTTTATGTATTATAACCAAGGACAAAAATCAATAATAATTAAAATCCCAACATTAATATGACATTCATGCCCATGAGTGTATTTAAACTTCTGACAGTACGGAGTGTGCTAAAACACCAGTGAAAATATTGTTGGGTTTTTTTCCTCAATGTTTTCCGTGATATACACAGTTGATTTGTTCACGTTATATTATCATTAACGTTGTGTTTTGAAGTTGCTGGTGATGTAACTTAGAGACAAGGAAAGAAAGAGGGAATCATTAAGTTTGGGGTGCTCCACCCTTTGCTCTAAAAATGTCAAATTTCAGCAGAAATATTCAGAGGATTGCTTTCAGTAATTCACCTTCACACTTGCTGGTATACTGTACTTGTAAACTTCCCAGGTGATACCTCTGGCCCTGCTTCATGTGGTGTGAGGTAATGCTTCTAGGAATGGATGAAACGGGAGGGATGAGGGTGATGAAAGATTGAGAGGGGTAGCAGGCGGGGTTGTGACATAGAGTGACCCTTTTTTAGGAGTATCCCACAGCTGTGTAGTCCGATGTTGTGTTTGATTCCAGAAAAGTAAGGCGCTTCTCCCTTGTGTCCATCAACACATTGCTTCATTTCTGATACTCCCAGCTAGAATTTACGCGGGTTTTTGGGGTGGATCAGCGATCAGTGAGTTTGAAAAAAACAATGCTTAGTCACCGATTCAATCAGAAAATGGAGCAATATATCAATTTGAACAACTTTAATACAGTAACCAGTCGACCCCTGTCTTAGCGGAAATTTACTGGAAAATAAATACCGGTAAATAAATAAATAAAAATCTTCAAAAAATGCTAATTAACATTAAATATAACATGTCATGTTTACAACATCTCCTTCTCTAACATTAATGAAAAAGAACATTCATGAAAATTGCCAGTCATTCAAGGGGTTGCCGTGTTTCCTCAAACTACTTGTCGTGGTTCAATAGCTGGAAACACGTCGGTACACTTTCTTTCCAGCTCTGCCAAGTTGCCTTTGCCTGCTCTTCTTTGGCTCATATTGGAAACTGGCTTTGTTGTACAAGTCCGGGTGACCAGGGCCAGAGCTATGTGGTGGCTAAAGGTGACCATGGGGATTTTTTTTTTTTTTTTTTTGCCAGTTTCACACATGGATGGAGTATTCTTCAACCCCGTGTCTACCAATAAGTTATTTATCTTAACTGCTTATTTAAAGAATAAATATACACTTGATCTGAATGCAAACCCTCAAAGGGTCTGTCTGAGGCAAAGAACATCATTTCTTAAGTCAACACCACTCAAAATCATTGCTTTCTCACAATACTGTAGCAAGAAAATGATAGGGCCAGGAAGTCATGGTTTATCATACCATCCAGCGTCAAAGTTTCATGAAATGAAATGCACATGTACCCCAGACATGCTGCAGAATGCATCTGCGCCCTGATGAAGTCTGCCTTGTATATTTGTGGGTGTGTCGTGGTGTGGAGAGAAACAGCACGGATTTCGGTTCGTGGCTGAGACAGTTGCGTTTGAAACACTCCAAAAAAAAAAAAATGAAAACAGACCGCCTCTCACTTGTACAGTGAAATATAAATAAAAAGTACAACATGAACCCCTTGTTTACGCAAGAGCTCAACTCACTGCAAATACGCCAACTAATATTTCCAATTTCATTACCACAAACTACACGAGCATGTCAACACACAGTAAAACAAGTTTAGCTGAACAAGATCAAAGGATGGCATATTAGTTGAACAAGCACTAAGGATGGCATATTAAAATTAATAATATAGATTTGAGGATGATGGCAGGCACACTCAACTTGCAAAAATCAAGCACAGACTGCAACATGATGTGCGTCTAGGTGCAAACACAGGCGACTCTGCCGAGTCCCAACAGGGACTAAAAGCACAAAAGTGCTTATCCACTTTAAAAAGACAATGAGAGGGCGACACCCTGTGGCAGCCTCTAGTCATTACCAGACACACACACACACACACACACACACACACACACACATAT
>NW_017806059.1:1972594-1992054 GCF_001891065.2 Hippocampus comes | reverse complement strand
TATATATATATATATATATATATATATATATATATATATATATATATATACACACACACACCAACCTTGCACACACACTCAGAATACAAGCAGGAATCAAAACATCAGTAAACAGCAATACTTTGAATTTTGAATTATTACGGAATTAATGGCTTATTAGGCTTTTTATATATGGTATGAAAGAATTGCATACCATATACAGTATATGCCAGTATGCATAATAGCATCAGTGTCCGTTGGTCACTCTGATAGGCTGTTAGCTAGCGAATCAGTGCATTAGATGGAATTGAACTATAAGATAGTACAGTACACAAAAGCAAATCAGCGGCAAAGAAAATGGAAACATCTCGTAAATTCAGATCAGCACAACATTCTTCGTGCATGATTATTAGTGTGACGATCATTGTTCTGGATGTCACCTTGGCCACTCCACAGAAAATTTTCTGGCTATGACGGCCCACAGACCAAATTGATTATTTTGTCCGACCAACATTGTTTGTCCACTTTTTACCTGGCATGCTTGTTCCATCTATGTGACAAAGTAAGGACATTTTCAAAGACATTTGGCTCCAGTGTATCTGTACAGATTCGCCCTGATCTACGCAAAGTATATGGACTTTATATGTAATTGTGTCGCGAGAGGAGCTCAACTTACATTTGGTATAACTGCAGTCTCTTCCATATGCTCGTTCAGCAAAAGTTTAGTGTGTCTGTCAACAATGCACCTACAGTATTACAGTAGTGTGTTCAAATGGCGTGCTGGTTGCATACGCGAGTGGCTGAATGTGCATGGTCGAAGGTTTATGTAATTTACACTGTGATGAAAGCTATTTAGAATTAATGAGATAAATGATTAAATAAATAACACACTGAAGCTAGTTATGTTTTGATCGACATAAAATGGTTTTCAAACTTTTTACCAGTCATAATAATATAAAATACACAAATGCTATTAATTTTAGATTGGATGGTCAAGGTCGCAAAAGTGGAACTTCCACCTCCCAGCGCAAGCGCTCACATGTACAATACGGACGATATGCACGGAGCGATCTGCGGTATTTCCGGTAAGATGTGGTAAGGCACCCTCCTCTCTGGTAACGGCAGCCACTGTGTTTTGAAGCAGGTTTGCAGATAATTTCTACCACTTGTCAACGTTTTGGGGCATAGTTTTCTACATTGTTTGTATGCGTGTGGTGTGCTGTTTTTCACAACATTAAACAAAGCCACATTTTTCATCTCCCCTCTCTATGAAGACTCCATCAGTGACTGGGAGATCTTTACACAGTCTGGTCTAGTGTGTCTTCTAAAACTATCAATGGCCATTACGGTGGACAAGGGATTTCTATGGGAGACCTGGTCCCTTGCAAGGTCCACAGACCTGCTTTCCTGAAGAAGTTGTCACAACTATCTGGAGCAGGGGTGAGGAAGACCTAGTATTTTGCACGACTAAGAGTCCATGTTGAGCATGTGATAGGAAGGGTGAAAGAACACAGACTCTTCAGCACAGTGACCCCCTTGTCCTTAACTGGCAGCATCAACCCAACTTTTTGCTGTGACCTGTCTCTTGACCAACTACCAGAACGGACCCCTTGTTCAAGCCTTTATCTGTTAAATATTAATACATTTATTTGAAAATATTTTTTTTCCCCCTGTGTCTTGTCAATTCTACAAACTAATGAAAACTGTGCACAAAGTTCATCCTACAATCTAATGGATACTACTTTGTAGTCCTCTACATTTTGAATTACACTGAAAAGTATGTTTTTTGCTTTTTTTACAGTCATGTTTCATTTTATTTATAGACTTAAATTTTACCATACAATAATACGAAGACACACGGTCTTTAGTTCAACCATTTACTGTACTTTAAAAATAGGTACTTTGGAGGTAAGTATAAAAGAAAAAAAAAACATTTTTCATTAAAGTTTTGACAAAACTTCATCATCTCTATAAATTTGCTGAACAAGCATGTCATTATTGGCAGACACAACAAAATCGCACCGCTTCATCCCAGTTAGCAGCAGCTGCCCCTGAACTTGCCAGTAGTACGAGTGACCCTCCTTAAGTTTCTGCTGGCCACGGTTAACAAATCTCTGAGCATTGGGACATTTAATTTCACCCAGGCCACATTTTAGTCGTTTCAGAGGATCATACACCAGCCCATCAAGTGATGCTTCAAGCCATGGTGCATATGGATGAATGAATCATGACTCCACATGACGATAAGTTGAGGTTCCTCATGGTTTCATCATCTTTTAATGATCCTTCCTGCATGTTGACCCCTCTACTCATCAGTGTAGTTTGCTTTGTGTCCCGGATGATCCTCTCTGCCAGATTCTCAGCAGACTTTTTTCCTTGCACATAACACACTTCTCTAAAGTGAGATGCAGTCACCCTTTCCTTTCTGTGAAGATGCCACTCAGGTGCTGCGCTTTGGATTCTGGTTGAGGCTTCATGTGGCAAGACTGGGATAAGGTGATGTGCAGTGAGGGCGGAGGAAGTCGCTCTTGGGACGTTGGCACAAAACTACAGCCACTTGGAGGTATATGGTAGTCGTCCAATGGTAGGTTTGGCGGGGCATCCTGATGCATGGTGAGTCCTTGAGGAGATGGTGGAAGCTGATGATAAGACAAGATGCTCTCAGAGTGAACTTTACAGAAGACTGAATCAACAAGAGTTTTGTCATCTGAGATGTTCATCTTGCAGATAAGAGGGAATTGATCGGGCTCAAAAGCAAGATAGTGAGCTGCGGGGCATTCATCGACTCATTTCTATGGTGTGTATTTATGCAAAAGCACATTGAATGTGTATTCATGGAAGATATGAAAGCAACCTCCCTGAACAGAAGCCAGTTACCATAACAGTGGCAGACATACAGGAAAGAGTCTCAGATATGAAAAACTGGACAGCAACAGGCCCCGACATGGTCCACACCTACTGACTAAAGAAACTCACAACACTCCATGAGCGCCTAGCAGCACAAATGAACCAGTTGCTGAAGGATGGGACTCACCCAGGAAGGGACTCACCTGCTCCCAGGTGGTGGAGCCTCGGACTTCTTCAATGATCGGCAACACCGAGCTCTCCGGTCACTTCCCCTGACAGAGTGTTTTTATCTGTTACTGAGAATTACAAACATTATGCGAGCACATCAGTCATCATGAAACGTGAAAACGTCAGCTAATGTGTCATTGTGAAAATGAGAAAGCTTGAAACATTTCTGTCAAGTTTAAGTAGCACAGTTTAAGTAGCATTAGCAACTTACCTTTGATGTAGGAACAAACCTAAAATTTAAATCCTTTCTCCATTAGGCTTTGTGGATTCAACTCACAAAAAAATTTACTGAGACTTGATGTAGCTTCAAGAGGGAGCGCATGAACTCTGATGACCCAGCCATCTTCACATCAACAGCAATACTTTAAACTGCAGTCACCAATCTTGCATATTATTTCCTTTCAATTACAGTACAGTATATTCATTCTTTGTCTTCTTACCTTCTTGCTTTGTCTTTTTTTTTCCAGGTCCCTCATGCTGCTTTGTTTCGAAGTGGATGAAACCGAGCCATGGTTTAACCCTGATCTGTAGTGGAAAAAAAAAGTCATCACTCAAGTGAGAGGGATTAAGGGAACTACTCCAAGGGAGTCCTGCATGTTCAATCTATTTATTTTAGAGGTTGCTATTTATTATGGATGGCATAATAGCAGAGTAGAGTAAGGAAATGATCGTTGCGTTTGTAGTCCCTGGAGAACATTAGAATTATATCAAAGCAGAGGCACACCCAAGACTTCAGATTTATTATTTATTGATAATCTCTAAGAAAAACTTCTCAAATGGAACTCTGGATTACGTTTATAACCACATATATATTCTCTGTGTGTCCTTTATACCCAAACATCACAGTGTCCTCATGAGTGGATTGCTTTTTGGACCTTACTCTGTGTTTATACAGTGTGATGCATTTTGAAGCTGCATTTGCCTTACAGTATCAAAAATCTTAAAGGTTCCATGCCCTACCTTTTTTCCTTTGGAGCTGCATTTGCCTCACAGTATCAAAAATCTTAAAGGTTCCATGCCCTGCCATTTTTCCGTCTTTTTTTTTTTTTTAATTAGGGTTAGAAATGCCCAAGATGCCCATTATCATGCTACAGAATGTGGTCACAACTTTCACATTAATATTCGATATGTAGTCAAGATAACACAAGACATCTTTATTTTTACAGCACATTTCATACACGAGGCAACTCAGTGTGCTTCACACAAAGACACAACACCCACAAGCATTTACAAACTGTTGGGACATCGCAAAACTGCTATATTTCAATGCATTTGCATACATAGATATTTTTTATTGACAGTTTAACAATCAGATATGTGAACAGGATAGCAAAAGGAAAAATACCCTTCATTAATTGACTAACAAATAAAAGTGACCTAAACAGAATGTGCCATGAATTAGGCTTTTTTTCCCCTCGAAATGCAAACATAACCTAACCAAAGTTGTTTTTCGTTCCTAAATATAACCACATTAACCAAGTTGATTCTTCTTGTTTAACCTCAAAAACTACATACTCTTTTCTTTTCCCGCCTTCAAAATTATGCTAGCACTAAAATGTAGCCGCCTGAAAAACTCAGTAAGTGATTTAATACATTTTAATGACTCCATTTGCCATACAACTTGTGAATAGTCTGTGACTTGAAGTGGATTTGACGGTTAGAACACTTTATGACACGTGTTTCTCCGATGAACCTGAAAGCAGCATTGGCCTCACAGCTGAGGTCCGGAAAAAGGCGGGCAGAAGTTCCGCCTTAATGTGACGTTTCGCTCGTGCTACGGTACGCCATTTGTGTCTAGCCACAAAAAGCGCGGACGGTGGCGATTTTGGGAGAGTCAAGGGTGAGTTTGACTTATTGAACGTGTTTCGTCGTAGTATTAGTCCTGTCCTACACCACGAGGTATGTGCGGCAACCGCGGTTCTGTGCTAACCGCTTTATACGTCCTGTTTTTGGACGGTTTCAGGTAACCGACGTTAGCCTACTTTTTGGGCCTCTGTGCCGCCGTCGTTTTCTGTGTTTCATAAGAATTAAGACCCACCCTTCACTTTGCTGTGATTGGCCTATACGGCTAATGGCGAAATTCAATTGGTTGGTCTTCCCAGAAGTGTTGAGTAGCATCTCCTAGCTCGCAACGTTTTCCCGACTTCTACATTAGATTGATACATCAGTGTATTAAAAAGAGCATTACACCACAAAGCGTTTTCAAACGTTGTTGGTTGTGATGTTGTATCTTGTCTCACAGTTCTTTAAATAGCGGACGTAGTTCGGTCAACTCAGTGTTACTTTTTAGCTAATACTCCTGACAACAGGCTTTAGCACAACTAATATGACCTCACATTAAAACGGAAACCAACAAATTTCCAACGGATCACTAGCAATCATTGTATTGCTGTACTTCAGTTGCTTTATTGAATTAAATGTGTGTGTATTCTTTTCCATCCTGTTCTACTTTGACTGCACCGAGTCAAAGGACACCTTTCGCACGTTTGACGAAACGGCAACAAACATTAACGTTTCGCAGTTCTGGGTGTAAATTGTTGCAGTCTCCTGCCCAAATGCACTTCATTTGCCTTACGTTGCATGAACAAGTATGCTGCAGAAAGCATGGGCAAACAGCACCATTTAATCCATGCAAGGTGCGGTTTAGGATTACTACAATTATTTGTGAATCTTTTAGCTGCATGAGCCAATTTCTAGCATCCGACTGGCTCTCCCCAGCTACATTCTTTGAACAAAGTAATTGGTGTGTGTTTGAAGTACGAAAAGAAAAAAAAGTTTACTCGATAAAGGAACCCGCACGCAATATTGTTTAAACAATGTGCTTCTGGAAACACTAGATGGCGACTTGTGCGCGAGTTTGTTGTTTTTGTGACTGGAAAGTTTGACTGTATCACTCTTATTGCAGTGGTTTACCGAGATTCAATTTGTGTGCCTCTGATTTCTGTATTAGGGTAATAAAAGCTTCCAAGTTGAAATTATGTGATGTCCCATTTTGTGTAGGTGATTCATCCATCATCAACTCAAGTTTTCACACTTTCATATAAATGGAACAAGTTAAGACGTTGATCAAAAACGAATCTTGAACTGGAGGCTCCTTCAGACAAAATGCCAAAAAGGAGTTGCGAAGATAATGTCCAAATGGAGGACGTTAAAGCCAACTCACCTAGTCGCACTATGAAGCCTGAAAAAAAGGATGGGGAACTGACTCGAGGGCTGCAGGCAGACACTGTGCCCGAAGATGTGAGTACTCGTTGCTCTGTTTGTGACTTCTTAGCAAAATGTCCAAGATCACTGAAGATTCACTATGCAAGGAAACATAAAAAGAGCACAGATAACGCTGCAAAACTTGCAGAGGACAACCAAACCATTTCTGATGATAGTCGAGGCGGAGTTCAGAAAGAGATGGCCATGGAGACAGAAAGTTCTGCTGTGTCAAATCCAGGGCCAGGACCAGATGATCCAAGATCTGTTTCTCCCGATGATAGTTGCAGTCAAGTTGCAATGTCAGAAAAGCAGTCGAAACAGGCCATATCCATTCAAGAGAGAAGAATGAGCAAACGAACCCCCAAACCCAAGATTATCTATTCATGCAACTACTGTGGACTTGAGTTTCGGGACAAAGCTCCCCTTGATGTTCATGTCCAGCGATACCACAGCAAAGACAGCCCACGCACAGGTGAGTTTTTCCTCTATGCACATGGTCATGTGACCCGTTTTACAAACAATTCGGTTTAGGAACTTTTTTTTTTAATTACTTTAAGTTACACACTATTTTAATTTTGTTTGTTTATTGAACGCAGAAAGAAGTATAAAAAAATACAGAAAGCACACGAATAGTCTTTTAGCACTGTTTACATGTTCAAAAGGGAGTCGGGAGAAGTAAACAACTTATCTAGTCCTCTTTGTATATTTTGACTTATTTAATAATAATGCAATCATAGGTTATTCATTTAATATATTCCAAGAAAAGTAAAAATAACATACACATAGACATATACAACTGCATTTACACAATGCGTACATATGCCGACAGCATGCGTGCATGTAGGACATAAGCACGTTCATATAACCTCATACACATACAATTTTCATTACATTAAATCTAATGCGTCCCAACATTTCCAACATTTCATTAGTTTCACCTATTTATACCTGATAGGAGCCAATCAGAGCACTTGACAATAAATAATGACTGGCCCATCCTAATTCTTTGTCACTGCTGTTTATGTACAAAAATACACTTTTTTTTTTGTTTTTATACAGTGAGTTTTTTTTTTAATATCGCCAACTTCCGCACAATATCATGATCATTATCATATCGTGAGGTTCATATTGTGATAATACAATTCATTACATCTTCATACATACCTTGAAATTAACACCTCTCATGGAGACACACACTTGCTTAATGATTGTTCTTTTTTATTTTTTAATAGACACTTGTACCATTTAGGTCAGAGCAACGTTCTCTAATTTCAAACAGCAACTGAGTACCACGTCAGAGTAGGTTATTGTGTACCGGCACTTTATACATTATTTGTGCTGTTTTGAACTCAACTAGATCATAGAATTTCACAGTTTTTAATTTGATGAATATCAATTAATCATTCCTATTGCTCTTTTTTGTGGTTTGAAAACAAGATACAGTCAAACCTCGGTTTTCAAACGCCTCGGTTCTTAACCAATTCGGTTTTCGACCAAAATTTTCGAGTTTTTTATGCCTCGGATGACGAACAAATTTCGGTTCTCGAACAAACTGAGCGCACTTGAATGCACCATTTGACTTCTCTCGCCTTCCTGACACGAGGAAGTGACGCTTCCTCTTGTTGCTTTCCATTGTGAGCACACGTGTTCAGTAAACATTTTTATTTTAAAAAGAGCGTGGTTTCGGTTTCGAACAATTTCGGTTTTCGAACAGCCTTCTGGAACGGATTATGGACAAAAACCGAGGTTTGACTGTATTTATTTTATGTTTCCCCATATTTCCACACAATAGGTGAGTTATGGTCATAAATGAACAATATAATGTGCATTATGGTTTGGTATTCAGGAAATCCTTTGTTTTGTCGAGGATCTCTATTTTTGATATTTTTCTTTTGACGTTATCTCTGTGTGACTTTCAACATTATTCTGATTTAATTAGTACAGTCAAACCTCGGTTTTCGTACTTAATCCGTTCCAGAAGACTGTTCGAAAACCGAATTGGTCGAAAACCGAAACCATGTTTCCCATTGGAATCAATGTAAAATTTTTAATCCGTTCCAAGTCAAGAAAACAACTTTTTTAAACCACTTTTTTTTACAATTTCACACCATAAACTGTACAAATGTACAGTAATAGGAGAGCAGGTGATATGTAAAATACTGTACAAACTAACTGTAATATGTTTTATTTTCACCAATTTTAACATTAACATAGTAACATAAAAATTGAAGGAACATATCTCTCTCTCTCTCTATCTGTCGTGGGGCGTGCGCCTATCCCAGCTGTCATCATGCAGTAGGCGGGGCATTTCGGCATCCCGAACTCCTTCGCCAACACAGACACACGCACGCCTGACTCATATTTCGCGATCAAATCTTTCTTCAATTCTATAGTTTTGCGCACTATTTTTCTCTTTTCTTCACCAGGTTTGCCACTTCCACTTGCTTTCTTTGGTGCCATGATTAGGGGCTGATGCACGATGCAAAAATAACAGTCATATTACATAGTTCTCACCAAACACGTCCGCTTTAAAAAAAAAAAAAAAAATCTTTATTGAACATTACAAAGTCGTCTGCTCACAATGGACGCTACACGAGGAAGCTGTTTCTGTATGATTATTGCATAATAATGAGACACCGGACACCAGAGTGTTGATTATGTGCCGCTGCATTGAAAACTGCCGGCCGTAAACAAACTCACCCGTGCTGCTGGGGCAAACAATTCTGAAAAGAGGGGGGTTTCACTCCCCCTAACAGAAGCGTCTCACCAAACACGTCTGCTTTTTTTTAAAATCTTTATTGAACAATACAACCTCGTCTGCTCACAATGGGCGCTACAGGACACTAGAGTGTTGATTTTGTGCCGCTGTATTGAAAACTGCCGGCCGTAAACAAACGCACGCACGTCCCCCGTGTTGCTGGGGCAAACCGTTCTGAAAAGAGGAGGGTTTCACTCCCCCTAACAGAAGCGTCTCACCAAACATGTCTGCTTTTTTAAAAAAAATCTTTATTGAACAATACAAAAACGTCTACTCACAATGGGCGCTACACAGGAAGCGAAGCCGAGAGGAGTGAAGTGAAGCATTCAATTGCGCTCAGTTAGTTCGAGAACCGAAATTTGTTCGTCATCCGAGGCATAAAAAACTGTTAGAATTGTTGGAAAACTGAATTGAACGAGAACCGAGACGTTCGAAAACCGAGGTTTGACTGTACTACAAGAAATTAATTTTCATCCCTTCTATTTCAATTGAATGTACCATAATCTTGAGTTGGTGTTTGGTTTGTCTCGTGTCAAGAATTAGAACATTTGTTTTATGTTTAGTGACAATGTGTTCAGTTGATTTCCCACTTAAGTCAGAGTTTTTTCTCAAATTATCTCCATAGTAGTAGAGGGTTGTCATTGGCAAATAGAATACTTTTAAGTAGTTCTGAGACACAGAATATATCATTTATATACCATATGAATATTTCAGGGCCGAGCACAGACCCCTGGGGAACCTCGTGAGTGATCCTCAAGTGATTGGATTGAACTGCGCATCATGATATTTGTTGTCGAAATAACAGTCTTTACATGGCCAAGGAAAGCTCCCAACTTTTCCTTCTCGTATCGCATAAACAACATTGGCTCAGTGGTTCACTTATCTTTGGTTTTTTTTGCCTAAATTTGCCACCACATGCCACAGTGAGGTGGTGGCCATGTTGGTCCAGCAGTTACCACAGTGAAAGTAAATATTGCTGTACCAAAAACCTAAGGCACTACAGTGGTTTGTTAGCAAACATTGTTATTTCATCGTCATTAATACTGTTTCCACCCATTTCTGTATTGCAAACAATTTTTACCCACAACCATTACCTTGGATAGCGAAGGTTTTGGTTTGAGAATGTAACCTGAGGTTTCACTGTGCAAGTTTTTGTTTTGAATTTTGTCATTTCTGGTGGATATGAAATGGTTACCACCAAGATTAGGAACGATACAAGGGTGCATCTCCAATTCAATTGCCTGAAGTAGCTTTGTCCTTGTCTTTCAGCTGATGCAGAAGAGTACATGGAGGAAGAAGATAATGTTGAGGACACTGAAAGTGCTTTCAAGATTACCACTTCTCAAGTGGAGCCAAAATGCACAGGGAACAGATTCAAGATAAAGTGTGCAAATTGTGATTTAAGGGTTTCCACACTTTGCTTCTTGGAAAGCCATTCTCGCATCAAACACCCCGGCCTGGATTGGTACCGCTGTAAATTATGTAACTTCTTTTCTGCTACATCTCAATGGATGGAAAAACACCTAAACTCAGATATTCATAAGCAACATCAGAGCACACAACATAGTGCTTCTCATTCCTCTAATGATTGTGTTGAGAGGGTAGCTAAAGGAGATGGGGGTGGAGACGACATAGGTGGTGAGGCTCTGGGAATCCAAGAAGAAATGGAGGCTGCTAAAGTTGTAGATGAGGAAGACTTGGAACTGGAACCTCCCAAACCGAAAAGAGGAAGACCAAAACAACAGGCTTCAACCAAATGTGGGTACTGTGGCTTGGTAGTATCTAATGCTACCAACCTCAGTGTCCATGTCCGCCGTAAACACAGCAAAGAGTATGTTTACAAGTGTACTCTGTGCAGTTATAGCTGTGTCACCAAAGGAGACATCGATCGCCATTGTATCACCAAAAAACACAGGAAACGTGTGCAGCAGTGTGAAAATCGCAGCCCTGTGAAAAATAATGCTGGGCCTTTACTCCAGGAACCCACAGATACACAATCTCAGGAAGCAAATGAAGCTTCAGAGGCCAGGGACATGCAACACGAATCACAAGGCTCGAAAAAACACACTGAAGAAGAGCAAACACTGTCATACACGCCCCCAATAGAAGGTCACCATGACTCTTTTGCTTGCAGTCACTGCAAATTTATAGCTCACTCAGTCCCCTCCCTCAATCTTCATGTGAAACGAAAGCACAGCAGAGACTTTGAATACGTCTGTTTGGCATGCAGATACTATGCCGTAACAAGTGAGGAAATGTATCGTCATGCCAGCACAGAGAGACACAAGCAGAAAAGCAAAACATTCCAGGCACTACAGGAGAATGGTGGCCAAAAAGCTTTGCAGACCTCAACGGTACCCCTTACTGAGCTTATTGATCTTAGCGGTGCAATGGTTCATCCTGAGTCAGAACCTTTAAAGCTACCCGATGATCCAAATCTAAATTCCGAAGAAAGCCAAAAAGAAAAAAAACAGCCCACAGTGGCATCTTCTGTCCCCATTGAGCCTGTTGACACTGTGGCCACGTTTGCTGGCAAAGCAAAGGAAAAGCAGCCAGAGAGCACCGCATCTTCCTCTGGTGATGATTGCACAGCACAATCTGAGCATGTGCCCCAAGCGGAAATGGCACTTGAAGTGGAACAATCTCCACAGCAAGAAATTCAAGAACAAGAGGACACATGCATAGAAGGTACCAGCGCAGGAAAGAGCTGCAGTTCAGTTCCAAGAATGTCCACTGCCCGACCTTTTGATACCTGCATTATGTCCGTAAAGGCCCTAGCTGAACAGGGGCAGCCATCGCTGGAGGGCGTTGCTCTCGAAGGTGTGGCTGCTGTTAAAGGCTTGACAGGAGAAGCACCAATGCCCTCTGGGCTCTTGCCCCAGTATGTCAAGAAGCTTGAACACAAGGAAGTGAGTGTTGAAGCTAAAGTGAGAAACGCCCGAATTCGCTGTGACGACTGTGGCTTTTTGGCAGATGGCCTAAGCGGCTTGAATGTGCACATCTCAATGAAGCACCCAACCAAGGATAAACATTTCCATTGTATGGTGTGCGGCAAGTCATTCTACACTGAGAGCAACCTGCATCAACACTTGGCCAGCGCTTCCCACATCCGAAATGAGCAGAACAGCGTCGATGAGCGTCTTGACGGCGGTGCGTGCTTCAAGTGCGCAAAATGCACAGATCGCTTTGAAACGGAGCAGGAGCTGTTCAATCACATCAAGGAGAAACATGATGAGCTGCTGAGACAAGTAAACAAGTATGTGATTGAGGACACAGAACAGATCAATCGTGAGCGGGAGGAGCACCAAGGCAACAAGTGCAAGTACTGCGGCAAGGTGTGCAAGAGCAGCAATTCCATGGCTTTCCTGGCACACATTCGCACACATACCGGTATGTACGCTGTTTTTATACCCTCCCTCCCTCGCTATCTCACATGTACAGTGGACATAAAAAGCAAACAAACCCTTGTTAGATTATAATTATATGAATGAGACGTACAAAAAAAAATCTCACAGTGCATAAGTGTGACCACCTTATTGCTACACTTACTGTATATGTTCCTGGCGGCTAGGCGTTCACGTTTCAGGCCAACATGGTCATTCAGGATGGCCTTGACACAACATGGGGAGGGGATGGGCAAACGTGGCAGGCCGTAATTGCAGTGGTGTGTGTGTGTGTGTGTGTGTGTGTGTGTGTGTGTGTGTGTTTCATTGTATTATGAAATGCTAATGAGCAGAGTAAAATTTTATTTCTTTTTTCATCTGTTTTCATTTTCTCCATTGTTGGGGTCGGGCGAAAGCCCCCTTTGGCCGTGCTAATGAGAGGTGTCTCCAAAGTCATCTCTTTTCAGGAGACCTGAAAAATAGTTAGTTGACATTTTATCATCAAAAAGAGCAAGGCATTTTCAACACTTTAGATTGTCCGATAACATGTAAACGTTACACGCACGTGTGCACTGACCAATAGTACAGAATTGTGAAAAAAATATTAAATGAAACAAATTCTGACACCGGAGGAATTGGGCCGATGCCAATGATATCCAGTGTATGGTCCCGTGTCTTTGTGCTTTTAAAAGCAGGTCAGAGCTCTTATTCCTCATTAAAATGCATGATCAAAAGCTGCTCTTACTCTGTAACTGACAAGTTGTTTAATACAAGTAAAATCTGGGCAATTATACAGATGGGATGAATTGTTAGTGCCAGGGCACAGCAGACTAGAATGGGCCATAAAATGAGCTGAAAGTGCCATGGCAAGATAGTGTAGATTGGGTCATAAAAATGCTGGGGCAGTGAAACCCTGTGTCTTTGTCGTTGATGTGGTATATATTGGGAGAAAAGGTTAAAACAAAATCTCAGACAGTGTGTAGCATTTTTTTTCTCAATATTAATTCATTTTAAAAACCCTCTTTATTTTCAAACAAGTATGTTCTATCACATCAACTTACATTAAAAAAAAAAAAAGTATAATTGTATCAACACTAATTATATCAGATCAGTCGCGCCTCACTTTTACAAGAGGATGACCGTAGCAGAAAGAGACGACATCTTTCTGCTACGGAGTCAAATCAGCCGATGACAAATTTGCTGGATCAATGACTACAGCATGTGTAACCACTGCAATGCACTTACTTTGTCATTTGAGGGCATACTAGGAGTCGTTTGTGATGAGATTTTGCTGTGTGCGTCTCTCTGAGGGGCGGCCCGGTGGTCCAGTGGTTAGCGCGTCGACCTCACAGTGCATAGGTTGTGGGTTCGATCCTGGCTCCGGCCTTCCTGTGTGGAGTTTGCATGTTCTCCCCGTCCCTGCGAGGGTTTTCTCCGGGTACTACGGTTTCCTCCCACATTCCAAAAACATGCATGGCAGACTGATTGAACACTCTAAATTGTCCCTAGGTGTGAATGTGAGTGTGGATGGTTGTTCATCTCTGTGTGCCCTGCGATTGGCTGGCAACTGGTTCAGGGTGTCCCCCGCCTACTGCCCGAAGACAGTCTAGCACCTCCCGTGGCCCTTGTGAGGATAAAGCGGCTCAGAAAATGGATGGATGGGTCTCTCTTAGTCACTGGCTTGCTTCAAAAATGTGCTTGTTTCAAAGTTAGGCCATTGCATTCTATTAGTTCACCACTAGATGGCAGTGAAAAATCAAACATTTCTACACACAGTCCCTTTAACTTGGGGCCAGAAATCGTCCCAATCTTTAACTGAACAGATGGACCATATTACAATAGATGAGATGTGATTTTTTTGTTCTAATTAATCAGGAATGTGTCACTACATTATGATATTTTGTAAATGACAAAGTTTGAGTGATGCATGTTATTTTCCTGCCCTCACACACTGTAAATCCACTTGACTTGTGGTACCACATATTTATCGAATTTGGATATAATTTGAATGAATCCTAAACTAAAACCTAAGCTAAAGGAGAGATACAATATAACCTCGTTTTGCCAAACAGACCTATGGCAAAGCTCATGTCTGCAATAGCCAGGTAAAAGCTGTTGCAGTAGAGGTGACGGCAAAGACTGATTAGGCTTCAGACCAGCGAGAGAAACACTAATGGACCGCAGATTGGGATTCCCTGAGCAACGCTTGCATGGTCAGAGACATGTGCGACTCATAATTGATGTGTCCATTACCAAGACTCAGTTGTAATTATAGTCAATAAGTCTCTGTAAATGTGTTAAAGCTGAGGCTAAAAGCATTGGAGGTCCAAAGAGAGGTGGGCTAATAATTTAAAATAATCAATGCAGACGTATTCAAAGCCTTTAATTTCCCTTGTGTCCGGACGTCCACAGTTGTGTGTGTATGTAAGTGGTAGAATGCCGAGTGAATGTGTGTGTATGTCAGCCTTCATGGCTAGTTGATTATTCCCAATCCATTAAGATTTATCCTGTCATTTATAATGCAAAGCAGAACATTGCTAAGGGCTTTGACAAGGAAATGTTCGACAGGTTAAGAACAGACAGTGTTCTGTTACATTTCCCTGACCATGTGTATTAATTGGTTTTAAAATCATCTTAATGCACGATTGAGGTGTGAGGGAACCATCAATAAATGCCCTTTTCTGCCTTGAATGTTTCATTCCCTCTCTTCTGCTCAAGCATTAATGACCCTTCGAGTCCACAATCCATTTTCTCTGTCTGTGGATGGTGTATGTAGATATTGTCATGCATTCCAACAAATTGCATCAGGGAAAAAAAAAAAAGCAATTTGTTCATATTTTTTGTGCCAAATCTCATCTATGGCCGCCGAGGTTTGTTGAGAGTTGGAGTTAAAATTAATTCTGAGCAGAGTTACTTTGTTCTTAATGACAGTTGGAATGTCTACACATAATGGATGTCCCTCTGCCTTAACAGTATAAAGTCTGCGACACCGATCGTGCTAAGCAATGACAGCATTATATTTAGCTGAGGGTTTACGGTTTTGTTAGAGTATTTGCATTTCTGTGGCCAAGCGGTTAAATTGTCACCTGCCAATTTGGGGACCCCGGTTCAAGACGATACACACGGCCACGATGTCCTTGAGCATGACACCAACACCCCAAACTGCTCCAAGAGCACTTGTGCAGCCACCTGCTCCAGTGTTTGTTCGCTGTGATGGGTCAAATGCAGAGGTCAAATTGAGTGTACGTGACAAAAAAAAGACAATTATTCTTCCTCATTTCAGCCTTTGATAATGGTGGAAAGCACCAATTTCTCTTCGTTTTCACAACATATGGCATTTGGTATTATTGCTTAAGCTCCCTCATTATGTTGAATTATTTACTTTTTATATGGCATTCATTTGTTCTTGGAATGTGTTTATGGGGTTTTGTGAAGCAGCTCAATAGGGGTCTGCCACTTTTGAGGCTGGAGCATGTCCAGATCCTTTTAATTACGACCTAGTTTTTATCCTCTTGATTTATCACTGAAGGTAGTGGGAGGCTGCACAAAGATTTGTCAATTTGTCCCTTAAAGAAAATGTGTGCACATTTCCATTTTCCCAACGTGGGTACTACTGGAATTTGCATCTTTAGGTAAATTGGTCACTTTTTCATTTGGGTCATTTGTCTGACTTTAGACTGAGCCTCAAAGTAATGGGTCCACATCCCAAAGATGCACATTCACACAGTTGATATGATATTTAAAAAAAAAAACAGAAACTGCATCTTCATTGGCCTGATTTCGCTTTTGACAAAATATTACGCATTAGACCAGTTGTAAAAGTCAGCTTTTTTTTTTGGATGTGGTTTGTTGTTAGTGATGGGTGATATGACATCAATAAAGAATGATATTTTGAGTAAATGTTGAATTACCAATTTTATGTCAATACACAAATGCCCTTGAATAGCACGTTGTTGCTAATGTCACGAACAGTGTTTTTCGGTCTTTCATTACGTCTCTTAAAGGGCCCTACTTCCGTGTCCAGTGCCAATGTAGCACAAATCACAATCTAACTGTGGGCATGGGTAGAGTTGTCTTTTGGTACTTTCCTAGACTGGCACAAGTAGAAGGGAGTGTTTGAAACATTATGCTTTGTTGTGGGAGGTAACGCACCGACTTTTCATCCAATTGAAGCAGCTCCCCTCATTCCCTTTAGATTCAGTGCAGAGATAGGTACGTGGTGTACATGGCATGTAGAATCTACATGCCATGTACACCACGTGTAGATAGATGCAGGAGAGTGCAAAATTCATTTACAGGTGTAAGGGATTGTGGATGATGTAAAGAAGATAAGAAAACCTTTATTTGTCTCACAATGGAGGAAATTGCAATTTACAGCAGCAAAATATGGAGGGAAGAAAGTAGAAAAACGAAGTATTTACATGCATAAAATACATTTAAAAATGAACTGTACACAGTACAGAATGCAATATAAGATATAAGCATATAAGGTGGGTGTGGTATTTGCAAATGGGTGAGTGGGAGTGAGTCCAGGTTTTCAGGTGCGTCTATTCAGTAGCCTGACAGCAGTCGGCAGGAACGAACGGCGGTACCTCTCCTTCTTGCAGCGCGGGTGTATTAGTCTCTGGCTAAAAGAGCTGCCCAGTGCTCTTAGGTTGGCCTGGAGCGGGTGGGAGGGTCTTTCTCTAAGTACTGCACACATGACAACAACTAATCCAAAAAAAAGAAAGAAAAATCCGCTACTGGTCAAAACGTTCACATGTTTTAATAGTTCTGTGCATGAACTCTCCAATTTTTTCACAGGTTCAAAGCCCTTTCTTTGTAAAATTTGCCACTTTGCAACGGCTCAGCTGGGAGATGCCAGAAACCATGTGAAAAGGCACCTTGGCATGAGGGAGTACAGATGTGACATCTGTGGGTGAGTTTTAAGATTTGGTAATTTCATTCTTTTAGAATCTACTGGGCTTGCAGTATGATGTTGTCAAGTGATATAAGTTTAGAAACTGAACGTCACAACCTGTGGTTAATGTATAATTTGACCATTTGTGTAAGCAAAACTCAGAGCAATTTGGCCACTTTTAAATAACTTGAACCGTAGGATGTTTTTCTGACAACTGTGTTGCAATGGTGTTGCAACTATTTGAATGCAAAAGTGATTAGATCATCATCTGCTGAGTTTTTCCGAAGTGTGTGGACGGGTTGAATACTGTGAAATGTCGAAAAAGTTTCCAAGTCTGAACTCTGCTTGGAATTGTTGCCACACACACACACAGATATATATATATATATATTCTACACACATACTGTATATGCAAATTCATCACTGCGCCCGCTTAGGAACAACCAGTCAGAAACAGAAGGTTTCACCTTATGAGGTTGCAGTCATTTGACTTGCACTTTGGGTACACTCATAGCCCGGTCACTGGCACAGCCTCAGGCTGACATGTTGACTGTTGGAGTACGGTCTTGTGGGAAAAAGATGCCCATCCCAAATTTTTTTTCCATGTGGTCGTAAGATTGGTAAACCTTAGCTGGGCAAAAAGACCTTAGGCGACTGACAGGATTCAGAAGTGATGGGATATTAGCAACATTTCTGCTTGACAGGTATGTATATCACCTCTCTTTCATTTTTAATTGATTGTACATCCCGAAAATTAAAACTTTGAAATGATAACATTTTGTGTTCATATTTCCACACAAATTTTGAATAAATGAAGCTATCAATGTAGCATCTTGGCAAATGATGGGCTGTTTGTGGTGCTAATGCTACCCTGCTATTGTTAGCACAGCAATTTTGTTGAAGGTGGACAGCGTTCTCTGTGATTATTTATCACAACTATGTACTTTCATAATTGCATCCAATTATGAATGGCAGTGTTTGAGAACCATGCTTGTGCACATCAGTCAACAGCTTTGGCCAGAGACTTTAGAGGGGGAGGGATTCGTGAAGGCAGACTCCATTCAAATCTTGCTCACAGTTTTAAAAACTGCCCGCAACTCCAGCATCTGTTACTTCAAATAGACCTTCCTTGTCATACAAAGTGGAAATTAACTGTAATTCAGCCGAGTACTCGCTATTGAAGGTAACCTTGAGTCTGTAAATCATCAGGTTGTGTAAGAGTGTTTTGATACCTTGACATATTTAGCATGCAGTGAGAGAAAAATTATTTATTTTTGAATTTGTAGTTTGGGACCATCAAGTGTCTGTGGATCTGTAGACTCACAACGATGAAGATATATTTAACGATATTAAGTTTTCCCACTGTTTATTTTTCTGTCAATGGGTCCACTTTAGTTCATTTGCAGGCCAACTTTGTTCTACCAAAGCAGCTGAGTGAGTGTTTATTTGCTTCAACGAAGTTTGCAAATATATTACAGCAGGCGCAAGCAGGCTTTGGTCTAAACATTACTTTTCCTTTAATGAGAAGAAATGCTCATGTTTCACAGGCTCTCCAGCGAAAACCCCCCTCTTCTCCCAAGTGCTACAAATGTGACACTTTACATACACACACATACATATGGAACAGTTCTCCAATATGTCTTTAAATGGCACTACTAAATTCCGTCCCCGGTTTAACAAATCATACGCACAGAGGAGCCGACTACTGCCACAGCTAGCCATTGGTGACAAATCGGCCCTGTGTGCGCTTTCATTACTGAGTGATTACCAGGCCGTCCCTCATCTTGAATAAATAGGAACAAACATAAAAGAAACCCCCGAGAAACACCCTCATTAAAGGATAGAACCACACATGCACACAGGCTCAACTTTTGCCGTTTCATCTGTCCTTAATTCTAAATTAAAATCTATCAGTAGTGGATGGCCGCATAGTAGGTATAATGCAGAGTCCGACATTAAGCCTTTTTGGGCGGTGGCCCTATCGGGTCAACCATGAGCCTTGTTATGGTGGCTCTGCTTGAACCGACACTTGCCCTGTATATTCGGGATATAACACGATCATTTGCGATGATTATTTCATATTAAGTGTCTTAATACTTCGTGTGTGTGTGTGTGTGTGTGTGTGTGTGTGTGTGTGTGTGTGTGTGTGTGTGTATATATA
>NW_017806059.1:1963374-1972395 GCF_001891065.2 Hippocampus comes | reverse complement strand
TATATATATATATATATATATATGTATATGTGTGTTTTTTGCAGTATAAAATCTAACTGGATATTCACAGTTTGACATTTTCTGTGCTGTGTTTTCTGTTTCAGCCATTCATTATGGAATGATTTAACCTAACGCACCAAGAAATGTGTGCAGTACAGTAACGTGGATAAAACTTGAATATTTATTAATATAAAAAAAGAAAGAACGTGTTGCTTTCATCATATTTACTTATTAATTGTGTACTTTGATGCTCTGGTGAGCGTTTGTGACTTTTTGTGTTGCACAACACAGTCACGTTGTTATTTATGAAATAATTGCATGTTTATATAGGTTGAACGAGAAACATGAGACTGTTGATTTAAGATTTGCATTGTCCAATGTTCACTTTTTTGTTGAGCATGACTTCAGATCATTTTTAAAGTCACCACTAAAGTAACGGAAGTCGAGTGGACGTCATTTATTCACTGATGAAGTCGTTGATTTTTTTTCACGACTTTAATTGCTAAAAAAAAAACTTAACTCATGTAAGAACACAAGACCATGTCCTGGGCTGGGTGAAGACTCACTAGCTGTCACGCGACGCTATTTCCAGCCAGAGAAAATGTCTTCTTGATCGATCTGCTGGCAAGGGAGGGGAATGGTGCGGGGGGCAGTAAGGAAACCAATTCCCATTCTGAGCCCACCACAGCAGCAGCTGTGTTTGCATTGTGGCATTTGCGGTGTTTGCAAATAATTGCAGACCTTTTTGTGTGTGGTAGAAACATTCTCTCCTCTTCTTCCACTTTGATTTTGCGGGCTGAAAAGTTGTTCTGAATCTTGGTTGAATCTGTCTCTTTTTTCCCTATGCTACTTCAGAATTCAGAAATAGAAGCCAATTTAAATGAATCAATGTGACAAACTCATTTCATTCAGCACACTCATCTCTTTCTGAAAGCGGCTCTGCCTCCTTCTTAAGGCAAAAATACGCAATTAGAGGCTTCCGGATGTCACACTCGAACCGTCATTGCGGAGTAGTAAAATCGATAAATCCAGTGAGTCAGTCTTCAATCAAGGAGAATGTACAAACCCCACTCTGTTGTTGTGCATTCCTTCTTTTCTTTACCCAACTCTTCCCGTCACCTTGCCATCCATTTCCTTGTTTCCCTTGTTAAACCTTCAGGCCACAAGATTATCTCTGGCCTAAAACTCAGTGAATGGGTGTGCTGAACCTCACCGGTCTGTCTCCTGCTGCCGATGTCTTTTTGGGATAGGGGGAAGTTGTTGATGGTTAAAGATCGTATTGTGGTGGCATTTGATTAACCAACGCAAATGTGAGGCCAGGATAGATATCCGTACACTTCTTGACCATGCTGCTCTGTCTTGCTCATCACCGTAAACACTTACCTTGCCATCGTGCTCACTTCCTTCCCGTGCATGCTGCTCAGCGATCTTAACCTATCTGCATGTGTGTCTTCATTTCACAACAAAGAGATCCGTTTTTAATTTGCCTATAAAGAACTCCTAAGGTGCACCAACAGCAGAAAACACAAATTGGCTGTTAGCATGCGCGATAAGATTTCTCATATTTAATTGGTTTAAAAAAAGTCGACCGGCATGTGAGGTGGTAGGTTCTTGTGTATTCCTCCCAGCATGTTTTGTCCACAGTGGGGCTTGGTCATTTAATGAGCCTCCTCTTCCTCTACTCCATCATCCACCAGAAAGGCCCCACATTCAGCATTTTCACCCTCCTGCTCTCTGGTCCTGACGGACATCCAGTGTTGTTGTAGGTGTTAAATTATGCATAAACAATCTAAATGCTTTGAGGCATTGGTTTAATATCAGCCCCACGGCCTTGGCCTTACTGGTATTAACACTCTCAAAGGCATGGATTGTTCTCTTGTGGACTGCTTTTTTTATTATTATGAGTCATAAACTGCGTGTCACTTCAGGAATTGAAGTAAAACTTTAAAAACTGTTGCTTGGAACGCAAAAGTTTGCAGAGTTTGCAACCGTCTGTTTTTCCTGCAGCTGAGGCATTCCCCCTCCATGATTACAGTTCTCTTGACTTAAGAGTTGGAGAGAAAATATATAAATAGTCATGATTTCATGTTGGGTGTATGATTTGACTGTTAACAGGATGGGGCTGGCTCATGTCAGGATTTTTATGTCCTCCTGTCTTGTGAGATTGTCTGGTCTGTTCCCAGAATAGCCCATCAGTTCCGCCCTGTATGGCTCATCCGCAGTAATGTGCGTTAATGCCCGGGCCTGTATGAGTACTGTGAGGCCTGGCACTGACAGTCGAGGAGCATCTTAGCTTGCTGCTTATCCAGAGAAACCGTCACTTAATGCAGACCCTCTATTGTCTATTCACACCCCTCTCCTTCTCCTTTGACGTGATTCTCTGTAATCCTCAAACAGATTTTAGTTAGAACTCGCTAAGAACTATTTTTATGTTCCCCCCCACCCCCCACTTATTCCCTCCCATTGAAACATTAACAGTTGTTGCAGATGAGGAGAAGGATCCCTATGAGGATGATTATAATGTCACCCTACTGATCTCCTGCCTCCCCGTAATAATTGTACATCATCGCTTCGTAATGTGTCAGAGGGACACGTTGGTAGCGTGCAGTTTAAACAGCCGGATATAATACACAGAATTACTGCCTGTCAAGCCTACAGACAACACACAGTGTTTGAGTTACACTTACACTCATTGCATACTTAAGCAATTTTACAAAGAGCCCACATTACCCCATCTCATATGTAGCAAGGGCAAAAAAATACCACACCTTGTAAGCTTAACGATCATGTCGGTAGCACAACTGCATTTTGATCAATTTATCCTATTGTTAGATCGTTTGGGTGCTGTGTGTGTCGGAGTGGGGAGATTTTGAACACTTAATAAATGCCAATATATTTTTTAAAATCGTTTTTGTTTGCACGTTTTTTTATAACCTTATACTATTTAACCTTAAGGGTGCTTTCATGCCTGGACATGCGTTTGAAAGGAGCAAGTGATTCTATTAAGTTTGGCTCCATTATATCTGTCTATAAAAATCTATCGGTACATTGACTGAAGTCACTGATTATCTGTTCAGTCCTTTCATTTCCCTTTAAACCCATTTTGACCTATTTAGGTCATAGCTTCTAAAATAATAGGCCTCATTCTTCACATCAAGAAGAGGTTTGAATTAAACGTGTGTCTGGGAACACTGTCCTCTTCAGTTTCTGCTGTCCCCTTCACCAAAATAAACACATTCTGCTTTGATGCATTTAACTGAATTTAATGCACCATTATTGGAGATGAAATGAATAACGCTAAAGGTCATTTAGAAAATGATGCAGCATGGCTGGTCTGGAAAGGTTAAGTATGTGAATGAGCAGTTCTGATGAGAACAAGGGCCGTGTATGGCTTGGAGAGCTTGCTGTTCTGGTGTGACTCGATACTCTGTGATCACTCTTTATGACTGAGACAGCTTTACAGCCCGTTACCACCCATAACACGATAAAGTGTGGCATAATGGATTAGATGTGTTTAGTAGCCTCGGGCTGATGTTTGTAAAATTAATGTTTTTTGCAAAAGAGCAAACGAAACACACTCATACGTATGTGTGCTGATCAAAGTGCAAGAGGAAAAGGAGAGAGGAAAAAATGCATATTTTTTGGTGAGAATTCGGTAGTATGTCTTGTTTTTTTTTTTTTTTTAACTGGATCGTGACATAATTTCTTTATATAGAGATAATGACTATGAATGTCCTGCAAGGCTTGATTTTCTCATGGGTTGTTAATACTAGAAGGGAACGGCAATTCATGTTCCATGGCAATAATACAAATATTATTTGTTTAAAATTACGCACCGGGGGTACCTAAGGGAGATTAACACTGTTTGCTTGGTTATTTTGTTTTTTGTTTTTTTTTCTCAAGAAGTTTTCCAAGTGGACCCAAATCGGCATTTACAGAGTGCCAGAGACAAAGAGAGAAATATTCTTCAGTACCAGTCCTATTTTAATAACAATCTCATATCACACACACATAATTGTGACCTTGGGACTTGATAATCAACACCTATCTGTTTAATGGTAATACAAATACGGAACTGAACAAAATCTCGACCCAAAAAAAAAGATAACAAAACAAAAGACTCAGCATAGGCAAAGAAATAAACTTTTGTCACATCAAGCCCCAGAATTTTTTTTAGTAAAAATGAATTTATGTGGAGCAGTTGTTTCATTGTATATTTTGGGTGGAAAAAAAAGAGGGATGTTAATGAGTGATTAACAACAGCAATTAAACCATGATGAGGAAGGCAGATGGAGAAAAGGTATATAATTAAAATATCAGTCAGAAGTGAGAGAGTCATCCATCGTGCACTTATTAAAAAGCTGGATAGAGGGGAAGAAATGAACACTGGTTAATTTCAGCTGCCCAAAGTGCCTGGTAATCTGCCCGTGCTATAGCGCTGAAAAGGTCGTAACTCATTTTTAAGTCTTGGGGCCGTGTCATTGGCGGTTCACAGTCATGTATTTCTCTGTTGACTCCCATAGAGGCGGGGAATATTTGGCAGTCAGGAGTAATTTAACTTAATTAATGGGATGCATACTTGATGGAGGAATAAAATATCCCGGCTCAGCAAAGTGAAGAAAGGAAAAGATTTAGTATGAGTTAAAGGTGGAGGGGAGAGTAATTTGTGCATTCAGTTACCGGCTGCTTGAGAGATGGAGAGGGAGAGGGGATAAAGATGGCAACTAAGAGAGAGGAAATAGTGATGGGGACAATGAGAGATGGATGGTTGACACAAAGTTGAGCTGATGGGTAAAGGGGAATGGGCTGCTTCACTATTGAGAGGCCGTCAGACTGACAACTTGTGATTTAATTGATAGCCAGACGGAGCGTCTCCCGCAGCAAACCGACACATTACTCTGGTTTGTAAACCCAAGGCTGTCTTCTGCCCGGGCCTCTTTAATATTCATGGGAGTGGGGGTGGGGTGCCGGGGTCTTTAAAGGTTTTCCAATAGCTTTCTTGTCCCTCTACCACCATCCGTTTTCCAGCATCTCTTTACAATGGACGCAGAAACTTTTCATCACTTAGACTAACACAGCAGACACGCGACATGCTCACTTTGCCAGACAAACTCATGGCCTGCCAAATAGATGTCGCCTAAAACTGCTGCGCTTTTTGATTGATGAGCTGTCTGTCGGTATACATTATTTTCACGGAGAGGCCCTCACTAAGATAATAGATACCATCCTGGAGACTGGCACCTGGGATACTTCGAGCTGATCAAAAAGGATGCTTCAATATTTGTCCTTGACTCTTTTGTCTATCTGTGTCTGGTGTTGTTGGTGGTGATGCGTTATTGCCATCATCATAATTGAGTTGATGGGCGTCGCTGGTGGAAACCTGCAGGAGATGTTAGTTTGGATGTAACGGAGGATCGTGTTATACTTGCCTGAAGTTCCCAGCAAGTTCAAAGAATGGCTCAAACATTCAGTTTTCAGCTAAACGGCAGCCAAAGGTATTCTTCTGTGATAAAACATGAAAAGCTTTCCCGCTGTGCGGCCCACATTTAGTCTAGTGGCCAACACACGGGCCCCTTCTCCTACATCTTTCAATTTACATGCTTGAGCATCCAGTTTTGACACACACCCGCTTAAGGATAACTTGTTACTGGCACCCAGTTGTTGTCATATGATACCGCATGTCAAGTGGGATTTCATATTATTGCTCTTTTGAAGTCATAACATTCTATTTTAACTCGACTCATCTTTATTTCTAGAGCACTTTTACAAACAGGGACAGCTGCACAGAAAGTAAACTGAAAATCAAACATGAGCTAAACATCACAACTAAAACAATAAATTAATAGCAACATAAACAAAGTAAAAAAAAAACCAAATAAACAAAATAACTAAAACAGTGCAGAGTCTCATGCTGAGTTGGAAGCCAAAGAATAAAAATGGGTTTTAAAAAAAGTTTAAAAATTCACAGATGGGCTTCACTGATGGTAGGCGCAAGGTCCCACAGAGAGGCACCGTCACCGAATAAGCTTGATCTCCTCTGATCTGAGTCCTTGGTCCCTCTGGGAGCGTCAGTTCAGCTGACTTGAGTCAGGAGTGTCGGGGTGGAGCACCCGAGAGAGGCAAAGTAGGGTGAGACCATTTAAAGATTTTAAAACCAATCAAAGACTCCGATTGTGGACTCTAAAATGCACAGGAAGCCAAACGAAGGGGACGCCTGAATTGGAGTTACAGGTATATGCTTCCCCCAGCAGCAGCTGTCTGTATTATTGGAATGTAAATGAATCATATTTTTCATCACCTTTTTTCAGCTACTCAATACAGATGACGTGTTAAATTTCGGAACTATTTTCTATTTATGTAAAAAAACAAAACAAGGCTGATTACACTCTTACTATTCAATTGTCCCACAATCAATTTACCCTCTTAATTGTTAACCTTGGCCCTCAAGCTCTGCAGAGCATCAAGCGGAAGGTTCCACAAGGTCTCTGTTTCGGATATTCTTGAAGCAGTATTGACCATTGTCTCTGCATAACAGGTAATAAGCTTTGATAAATGGGTGGCATTAGTGATGAAATTACATCAACTTTAAGATCTATTGTATTAACACACCTAGACGATCCCACTCATTCCCGCTGTCTGTTTAATTGATTAATTGCTGACATGGATGGATGAGAGGTTGTGGGTCTTGTATCAGTGGCTGATTACTAGTCAACCATAAACAGGAGCAGCCGCAGTCGGCCCTCAAGGGCAATATTCGTAGTCCCCAACGCTATGGTGATTTCTTCTCCAACTCTGACATCAGGAAAAATACTTGGCCATAAAAGCGCTCATATCACCGGGCTGACATAAAGCCCTTCGTCCCATCCTCTCTCTGTGTTCCTGAGTTGCATCGCCTTTAGTTCCCAGTTGCTCAGCACACCCGTCGGACTTTCAAATCACCCATCCTTCCTTGTATATGTTGCACCGGCCCCTCAGGTAGCCTCTGTGCCACCCAGCTTTAAATATGAGCAAATAATGGTGCAGTGACTGATGGTGCTTGTGTCCTTGACTAGAATCCTTTGTGTGCTATAAGCAACATCTCACTGTCTTGGAGTACCGTGGGAGGCATAAACCCCCCGCTAAAAACTCTCAAGGCTTTTCCGTGCCATCCATGGACGGATGCAACGTTACAGAAAGACAATGTGGTCTTTTTGTTTTCATCGAATTGTGGTGTGACTGTTGATATAAATACATTTCTGTATGTGTTGAATGGAATGGTCCGGTGCCCCTTTTTTTTTTTTTTTAGATTTGATGCACCATAGTGTTCGTGTTAAGATGCTTATCACACCTCCTTTATTTCTTTGTTTGCCTGCATCCACTGTGCTCCTTGTAGTTGAGCCAATTTATCACAGTTGTCACCAAATTAGGCCAAAACCCCTGACCGGGCCGCTCACTTGGGAAGAATGAGATGACGGTTGAAGGCATGCTTCAATTAGGGATGAAATGGTTGACAAAAGGGTAGTATGACTGTTTCCGATTGTCATAATCATGACTACCTTATGATAACATCTCTTTGAGTTGTAGTTGTTTTTTGGCTTTGCATTTCTAGTGTTCTCCACAATGACAAACAAACGGAGAAAGAAGAAAGACACCGATACAGCAAAGTGTATGACATCATGCACATTTTACAGTGCTACCCAACATGGTAGAAGGGAGACCAATGGATTGTGATGTCTTTTCCCCTACAATCAACTATGGGAAGTGGGATGTTTTAGTTTTTATAAGAATGCAGATTTCTTGATCACAATTGCTCTGCACGAAGAGAATGCATAAAAAAGTATTGCGGCAAAATGTGCCAGCACACCATATTATGTATTTCTGTGATCACTATCAGTGTGGTATTAATAATTTGAAGTGCATTTTGTTGGGTCTTAGATGCGTACAAAAATACTTTTTCGTACATTTTTTTTTTTTTTTAAACTTGTATACGGTAGCTGGATTTGTGCTTTCGTTCTCCAAAATAAGCGTGTATTCACACGAGAACTGTTTGGTCCATTTTAAATGGACCAGGTGCTGTTTCCCATGCTGGTCCAGACCTTTTACGCAGATGTGAATACTGTATACACACATGAATCTTAGTGCGGCTCAAATAACTGTTCCAACGCTCATTTTTTGAGGTGGTCTCTGAGCACTTCCAGACAGTGTCGGTGTGGTTGGCTACAGGTCTGACTGCAAACCACTGCCGATCTGCACCAACCACAGGATACATGTGACGTCTCGGGTATAACAAGCCACCCTAGCCTGGCATTGTAGCAAGTATTAACCCAAGTAGTGAATGTTGATTTTTTTGTCTTCTGTTTGGCCACGTAGCTGCAAGCATGTTATGTGCAGGGCACACAGATCACACACTCTTGCAGGTTATTGCATGCGTTCGCTGACGCTGTTCCAAAATGTAGAATAATAGTGTTGCAAAACTTGCATTGTATGTGCTGCTCATGACACTCAAAATTATTTTGCAGTTCTAATAACAGCACAAATATACGGCGCAAGAATGCACGACTTACGAAATCCATGTTTTCCTCCATTTCTGACTGTATGCCCTCGTCATTTCTGTCCAATGGTCACACTCGTCTACGTGTTTCCACAATATAGTTCACTTGCAAAAAGTACAGTGTGAATAAGAATATTGAAAAAAAAAACAAAAAAAAAACTGTCCCCCCTAGGTCTTGAACAAACAAGCAGTCCAAAGGACTTTTCGGGTGTGAATACACCCGAAAAGTTGGTTTCCATACTTCCGGTGCATTTAGCACAATTGTGACACTAATGTGTTGGTCTCTACTTGCAGTAATAGTTAGGATCTTGCCCGCTGGAAAGAGAAGTGGACACATGGGCAGAAATGTGGACCTTATTGTCGGACATACTATCTGTGCAATGCCTTCACAATACACCACGTTAACCCCTGCAACGTTGGCTCCCCTAAATAAGGCGCCGTAGGTCTGCAACCCTGCGTCCAACCGTAAAAACACTGACACATCAATTATC
>NW_017806059.1:1933388-1963351 GCF_001891065.2 Hippocampus comes | reverse complement strand
GGGAGAATAAACATTGTGTGTGATGAGGAGGAGCGTGCTGTGTGAAGAGGAAGCATTTATTCATTTATTCTGTTAGTTCAGCAAAACAAACAGAGGTCAGGGTTATGCTGAAACACTGATAGCTGGGTGTCTATTACAATTAAATTTCAAATTAGGCAGTTCACTTTCATCACTTTTATGGTCGTTTCAAAGGCTGCCTGGCCTTTCAAGCCCCCCAGCAAAATGTGATTACTGAAATGTTTACTGGCTACATCAGCTCCAAGAATACCAAAAACACATTTCTTCCATGAAATCCAGTTTTGGGGCAAACATCCGCGCTGATGACTCGTTGTTGTCTTTCTTGAACATTAGATGGCGCCATTCAACTTGCTAAAAACTTGCAGGGATTCCACTTGCAGTATGCTATATGTGACGATTGTCTACTCCTATGACCTATGTGGACACCCAATTTGAGTGATCTGCAGTTAAGATATTCAAGATTAAGATTTATTAATCGCCATGCATACATTTGACGTGTATTCAACAAAATGTGTCTTCTGCATCTGATAAAGTGGGGTCGTGTTGTGAACACAGCCTTTCCCCGTGCCTGCTTGAGGCGCGCGCACACGCACATAGACAGACGTAGAAGAGGAAATTTGTTGCACAAAAGTGTGTTTTACTGCCAGATATTTTGAATTGTGTTTTTCCTCTTAAAAGTTTTTTTAAATTTAATTTTAGCTTTAATCAATTTGATTTTGTTGCCTTTATCAATTCAATATTTTTTAAAAGTATGTAAAAAATTTTAAATAGGTAAAACAAATCCATCATTATCAAGAGACTATTATGAAATGCATACATTGTGATTTGCCCAGCCCTACTATAATAGCACATGATGATTAAAAGGATTTGCTTAATCTTTAAATATACCAGTTCATTTTTCATTTTTATAGTTTTAATCGTTTTTTTTTTCAACCTCTTATTTAAGGCAATTTTATATCAAATACAAAATTACCAAAATTAAGTATTTTTGCTCCCAGTCCTTGTTTTGTACATAGAGCAAAAAGAAATCATAATAATATTCAACATGTATCAATATTGATAGATATGAATTACTTATATCATGATACACTTTTCAACCATATCGACCAGCCCTAATTCAGCCTTTTCTCTATGGGTCCTCATTTTAAATACCGGTCGTAAAAAACAAAAAAAAAACAAAAATCACTATAACACACACAAAAAACAAAAAAATCACGATAACACACACACACACACACACACACACACACACACACACACACACACACACACACACACACACACACACACACACACACAGTGTTTCCTCACTTCGTGGATGATACGTTCCGAGCCCCTATGTGAAATAAGTGGATTTTCCGCAAAGTAGACGTAGACTTTTTAAAATCCCTTTAAAAATGTTTTAGTTTTCTTTTTGGTTGCATTTGAGCCTCTCTTAAGCCATTATGAATTATATATCCTGTGTGTTTGTGTGCGTGTCTGTGCGTGTGCCTGGGTGTGTGTGTGCGGGGGGTGTTTCTGGTGAGGCAAAAGAACTTTCAAATCAAATCAGATGAAAAGCTCTGATTAATTGAATGGAGGCTCTAAAGGGAGAACACATTTGATTTGTGCTAATAATATTAAAGTAATAAACAACTAATAAAACAGAATACATTTAAGTCGAAAACTTGTCAGACAACCACAGTGGGCGCGAGTGCACTCGAAAAGGAGCCGAGTTGGAGTGGGAGCTGTAACGTTCGTGGAGGCGGCCCTGCCGGTGCTGCTTTAACTAGGACAAGCCTCTGTATAACGGTGCACCTCAGGGGCCGATCAGCAGGTCTCAGGAGAGGCTCCCCACTCTCTTGTCTCACTGGGCCCGTCACGAGGGGGCTGATGCTGGCTTGCTTGGCTTGCAGGGTCTGGGGCGGCTACAATGATGATGATTGTGGTGGTGTGGGCTGACATGCCGAGAGGGCAATTACTACAGCAAGGACAAAGACTCTGCAGTCATAAGTCCCCACAGCACCCTAATGAAGAGAGCAGGTTAGCCTCTTAAGAGAGTCAGTGATGAGCATGGCTTTAGTGTGTGTGTGTGTGTGTGTGTGTGTGTGTGTGTGTGTGTGTGTGTGTGTGTTTTGCTCAGTTTAACCTACCCAAGGAGGATACATTATCAGAGCTCATATAGCTATCGTGCTTACAACCTCCTTGAATGATGCTTTCCCATGCTGGCGTTTTCCCTCCATGCAGCAAAATGCAAACAACGATGAACTCCAAACTATTATCTTTAAGGAGTGCCTCTTTGAGGAAAAAAAGAGCCAATGAAATATTGTAACATATCCTGGTGGGTAAATGCAGCACAATAACAGGTCAAGATTTAATCAAACCATTTTGTTCTTCTACTGTCTTCAATATCCAAGTTAAAAAAATAAAATAAAAAAAAAATCAAAATATAATAGTGTGTATTTTATGTCGAATAAACTGATGCATTTACAGGGATGTAATGGTAGATATATTATGGATGAGGAAAGACAACAAAAAGTCAGACCGTGCTTTAAAAAAATGATTACAAATGTGCAAACACTCTTCCATGTTTCCTCATTCATGAGGCAGGGGGTGGAGACTGGTGGTTTCAGCATCAACGATGCTTTGTAACTAATACTCCCATGTTGACGCACCAATCTGGGAGCTGATAAGAGAGCCTCTTGAGCGCTGTTTATTCCAATCAGTCTATGTTCACAGTGAACCAGAGCAGGTAAAGGCAATAACATTACTGATATCCTTTTTGGAAGGCTTGAGAGAGTCATTGACACTCGACTTCACCAATTGAGTGATTTACTGTACAGAGGAGCCCAGTTGACTGGCTTTCACCTGGTTTAAAAAAAAAAAATCATTAGAAAAAAAAATATCTTTGATGGTGGAAGGTGGCCTGCCAGAAGTCTCCTCGTGGCTGGAGTTGTACAATTTGTGTTCCTAAGTGGAGGTCTCAGCAGTGATTGTTGAGCCAATGGAATTTCATATTATAAGGGCCTTGTGTTTAAATTATTTCTTTGAAAGTACCCAGACCTTTTCTCTCATTCACAGATATTTTTTTTAATCACTGTGGTTTTTGCACAGAAGCAAACGATTTATTTATTTATTTATTTTTAAATCAGTGTAGTTCCTTTATTTATTCCACAATTGGCAGGCGATAAGGTCAGCGTGTACCCAGAAGACAGCTGGAATAGGCTCGGAAAATAGGTGGATGGATAATTTCTTTATTTAATTGCATTTATCTGCATTCAGTTAAATTGTCAACAGTTTTAATGTTTTCTGTGTGTGCATGCCACGTGTGTGAGCTTGCACGTTTCGTTTACTACATGTACGTAGGCTTGCACTTTAACAGACTTTTAATACAGGCTCTGCTGCACTGGGAGGTGCAATACGATAGCTGGCATGGCGCTATACAATTCGTAGAATGTAGCTGTATTGTTAAAATTGTTCCCAGACAGTAATACTTGTCGTAATAATCCATTGGTAATTCAAATTCTATTTTAACTGTAGTTGAGATTGACATATCTGACATGCCGAATGATTAGCACCATACTTTCTAATGCAGTATGCTGTTGCATAGCTCATTGTGGGCAAGGTCTAATGTGAAGGCTCTCCAACTGAATTAATATGTTTTATGTGTTCATATTGCATCTCAGTGTGCAGCCTACATGACATGTCCCCTTTTCCCTTTGCAGTCAAACACCACAAATGGAATCTCTTATTCACCTATACTAGTGGATGGGTGGGCAATTCTAAAAAAAAATTCCATGCCGTGCCGAGGTGTCAATGTGAATATGGACAAGGAGGAATCCAGACACATTTGATAGCTGTCCACTTGTGCTGATAGGCCAAACGGTGCTGGGAACCCGCCACTTTTAATCAAGTGGAGGGTGACTGCTTTCATAAGAGCACGCGGCAACCCTGACAACTCTAATACGGAGAGTTGACAGAGAAACTTTCTGTGTTAGTGGGAAAACAGAGAGGGAAGGTCTTTTTTTTTTTTTTTTTTTAATGCACGTGTTGCTTTTTTGTTTTGTTGTTGGTTGCACACAAGAGACAAATTTCACTATGTGGGACTGGATTTGAGGTGAAAGAATGTCACTATTAATAAATGGCTTGGGGACAAGGTCACACAAGTGCCGGTACAGCAGAGTGCTGCAAGTCTGTTTGCAGTGTTACAGATGGGCAAATGCTCTTATGATGTCTTTCTCTAGATAAGGTACTGGAGTCAAGTTTTGTCCCTCAGAGTCGCCTGACAAATTATAATTTATTGGTCTATAGCCCTTGTCAGCTGTGGGGAAAAAGATGCTAAAAAGAATGATGCTTTGAGGATATAATTAAAGATATCGTTCAAAGAACAACTTTTTGCATATTTGAATTATTACTGTCGGTAAGAAACACACAAAATATGGAAATACGATTGCTAGAAGCTCATAAATCAATGATCAGTAAGGCCTCAAAGCCCAATAAAACATGGGGAGTTAAATACTTTAAAATGCAAATCACATCTTGAAATTTGCATGTGTAAATTTAAAGGAAGTGTGCTTCCTTAAGACCCTCAGAGGGACTATAGGGTGGAGCTAAGGCGATGCATGGTTGTAGGGGGACAGAAAAGAAGCCAGAATTGGGTTTTGTTTCCGTTTCCCCATGTTGTCATTGGTCAAATCGTTGGATTGCTCTTGATGATAATGGCTGAAGTGGACAGAGAGACATGGCTGCATCTCTTTTGTGGATCCCGAAAGTGCCTTAAGTGATCTGAATAATTAGGAGTTAATTATTCTTCATCCATCTAAATCAGAATCAGAAAGATATGGGAATGGAATTCATAATTTTAGCCCAGCATCCTGTCTTGTACTAATGTAGTAAACTAAAGTGACTGTGAATAATACCTTCTGACCTTGCAGTAATTATGCCTCGCCTGGCAATTTGCTTGCTATTACTAATTGAGGCTCTTGATCCACTGAAATTCTTATTAAAAATACATATGTTTTATGGCTTGATTTTTTTATTCAGAATTTTCTTTCATGTATTATTAATCCTTATTATATTTTACAGTAATTATCAGACAATGTGCGTCGCTGGGTAGAAGCACTTTTATTTGTTTTTTCTATTCTGTATCCTCGGTACAGGTAGCACAATTACAATATTATCTACTAATTCACTGCCTTTTTGTGAAGATGAGTTGAGGTGAAAGTTGAGTATAAATTATTGCTGCCCCCCCCCCAAAAAAAAAGAAAGGGTTACTCATTTCACGACTATATTATCCTTCTATCACAATCCGCTCATGTTGTTTTCCTCTCTCAGACATTTGAAGATACTCTGGTGGCGCCAATGGATCAATGAGACACGATGTCTCTTTATGCATGAACACTCAGGTTAGAGTGTTAGGTTAAAAAGCTGCGTAGCGCCTTGCTAGGAGGGGAAAAAAAAAGACAAGCGGGAAAAAAAAAATCAATTATCCCTGTGGATTCAGAGAGCTGACCATCACTGTGAAAGCATCCCTTTACCAATACCGTGGATGTGTGCATGTGTGCGTGCGTGCACGCGCGCCTGCAAAATGTGGGTGGCTGGAGTATTTGGTTGCGTGAATGTCCTTGCTGTGTGGTGCCTGCAGGTATTGACCATGCAGCACTGACGATGATGTTCTTTGCTTTCCACACATTTCTTTGCGGCTCGTAATATGCCCTTTTATTTGTTTATTGATTTATTTGAAGTATCAGCAACATTCCAGTCACAACTCCCAGTCACGTGATAATCCAGATAAGGATCGATGGTGCTGAATTCAGACACTTAGCCCTGCTAAAATGGGAAGACTGATTTGTCTATCCCGATTAGGGTTCTCTGCGTCGTTGAAAAAGACACTTTAAAAGAATCCCCTGAATTAAGATAATATGACTATGTGTGACAGAACAACCTCAGCTGGAAGGACAAGTAGCTTTAGCTCTTTCATTGGCTTTGTATTTCAGAGGCCATACATGTTTTGACGGAGTCCAACTCTTTTTATTTTATTTCTGTCATGGCGATTAGTGTGCCAATGAACACTTGCTTTTCTCACACAACATTGCATTCCACCCCACCACCCACTGCTCTGTGTGTGTGTGTGTGTGTGTGTGTGTGTGTGTGTGTGTGTGTGTGTGTGTGTGTTCTGCTCTGTGTGTGTGTGTGTGTGTGTGTGTGTGTGTGTGTGTGTGTGTGTGTGTGTGTGTGTGTGTGTGTGTGTGTGTGCCTGTGTGCGTGTGTGCCTGTGTGTGTGAGCGGGAGAGACCAGCTTGCCAGTTCGGAATGAGATGGACCAAAGAGAGATGTCCCTGCTGCTCCTGGTGTTCAAGCCCACATGAATGCCACAACACAGATCCTTGGTGAAGCACTCTGTAGATGCCATGAAATGGTATTTGATTTACAGCTAATGACATAGGACTGCTAGGATGTTGCTTGGGGCAAGAAAATGCATCACTGGGCTATGATGCACTGACTATTTGTGATTTATTTTGGATATTGTGCTGCAATGCTTGACTAAAAATTCTGTTTGGGGGAATTTTGATATAGAAAGAGTTATTCATTACCGCCCAATATTCCCTTCAAATTCTGAAAAGGCTTCTTACTATTTCTCTCTTACAAAATACGCCGTAATGCCGACATCTGTGGTATGTCTGTAACACAGGTTAAATACTGAATTAACAAATCCAGACACACGGTGAATCTTTAGCGAGAGCTGCTGTTAAATATTCCATATCATTGCATCTAGAGAGAAAAAAGAAGAAAAAGAAGAAAACAACATCAAAATATAGCAGACGTACATGACTTCAATGCCAAACGGGGCATATGTGTTTCTTCTTTTTCCCCCGTTTCTTTTTCTTGTGAATCTACAAAAGGCCATCCGTTTGCAAAAGCCGATGTGCCGTGGGTGCTGCTGGTACTGCTGCTGGTGGTAATTAGGCATGATCACACTTCGACCGGGTGTATCACACGCCACAGAATTTCTCCTGACGTGACGGAGGGATGGAGGAGTTATTTGGCTTTGCAGTTTCTTCTGCTCTGTTGGTCAGCTGTCCTCTTTTCGGACCATCGGCCTAATCAGCCCAACACGCGTGCACATGCACACACACACACACACACACACACACACACACACGCAACCCCATGTACATGTTGCCCTAAAATACTTGAAGTACCCATCAACCCGTCCATGCACCCTTAGGCAGAATAATGTATGAACGAGTGTTGGAGAAAGAGATGTCAATGCCCTTTAGGTGCAACGTGGGCCAAGGAGGTTGTTTAAAAAATGTTTGCATTTAGCGGGAGCTGCTGCTATTGATACTTAATAATCTGCTGCATCACTAACCGTACAGACAATACAGATCAGTATGGTGTGAAGGCACATCTATTTTCCTCATTTCAAGGGTGGTTAAAAACTGGAAAATCCAGATGCTGCAGAAATTCGGTTGCTCCTTTGTCGTGAAACCATTTGAGAGCTTTTTTTCCTCGATTTGTAATCAAGAAACGTGTGTCAAGCATAACTTTAATGTATTTTAACTCTAGAAACACAGAGTATTAAGGTACTGTCCAAAACAAACAACCAAAAAAAAAAAACAATGACACCCAGAAATACAATAGGGATCACAAAAAGATCTTTATTAGATCAGTGGATTACTTTTTTTGGGGGGGCGGTGTGGGGGGCATCGGGGTCTTTTTACACTTTTATTTATCAATCCACTTTATTCCCACATATGGTAATCCCTCCAACAAAAGATTGGAGTGAATAATGAAGACAGCAGGACTGGGGGCAGTCAGAAATGTGCTGCGGCAGTAAATACAGAGTTTGTGTGGCGTGCCGTGCACATTGCCAGGCTACAGAAGGGAGAGATGTGCTGCTTTCATGTCCCTGAGCCATATTCACGTCCACCGAAGACTTTTGTTTTTACACAGGTAGGCAGTTTGGGGACTATCTCGCTGAGGAAGAAGGCAGAAAAAAAAGAAGACATGGGAAGAATCAAAGGATGTACCCCCTTTTAATAATGTAACAAATATTCAAATCTCTAAAAATAAAACCTATTCATCCTTCCTGCTAATCTGAGCAGTAATTTATTCAAACCCAAGGCCATATTAGTATGCCAGCCCAGGGCACAGTGGTTACAATACCAAGTTCGCTCCAAAACTTAAGGGGATAGACATACAAACAAAACCAGCTCATCAAGCTGTAACTTGTAGACGTCTTCTGAAAAGAGAAGTTGTTCTGAGCCGGTGGTGGATTGTTATGTAATTAGCACATGTATTTGTATTTGTCAGCATGTTTTTTTTTTCTTTCTGAAAATGATGCACTTGATAATTATAAGAAATCAAGAATGAGAGTGTCGTTTTGCAAAAAAAAAAAAAAAACCCACACACAGTTTGATTGCTAAAATAATTGGAGCACAAAGCATTGTTTTGCTCCGCTCATGAATTTCTGATTAATTGCCAATAAAGTGTGCATCTCCAGCATGTCTTGCGTGTGTGTGTCACCATGAATCAATGCCATTTTATGAAAACCAATTGAGCGCTGATAGTTTGTATCAAGGCATCAAATAGGCACTTCATAATGGATGCAGTGATAAAACATTGTGTAGTATAATGATGCCAGCGGTTGATATTGTTCATTATACATGCGGGTGTGTCACAAGGCACTTGAAATTTGTGCGCATGTGTTGACATCATTTTACAACATCTTGTTTCAGCAAATTAATGCAGAAGCTACTGGGAAGAAAAATGTCCCGCTATTTGCCAACAGTGACAAATAATATATTTGGAATAACGATTGCATCCATTGGCTTGTGTGTTTGTAAACGTTAGGTAATGAAGTTCTCTTTGTGTGCAATGAAGGCAAACAACTACTGTGTCACTGTGCTTGAATAGACCTCCCAGGTGCATGACCGATTCCTATTGCATGATGAAACCGCACGATATGTATGGCAAACATTACTTGCAGTTTAGGGGTGCTTTCCTATTTAAAATTGATGCATAGGTGTTCCTTTCGATTTGTTGTTGTTCGGAGGCATTGATAATATATCATAAAGTGGGAGAGGCCTGCAACTTGATCTGTAACCATGCTGGTCTTGAGCATGCCGGCGGCCTTCACAATTGTGAGCTTGTTGAAGGTTTGGGAGCGCTGGAGTGGAGTCAATGCCTGCCACACACGTCCTGTTTTCCCTCCTTGACAAGCCCTGCAGTTACGCAATCAACATTATTATTGCGTGGAAATGTATATATTAAATTAGTAAAACAATGACAGTTATGCTTGATTCATGGTGCATGGCAAGATTTAATTAATTGGAAAATGCACATTGCCCTGTGACTTAATTGTGAGCGAATTAATCACTGGCTACTTGTTCAGTCGTTCAGTCATTTCCTGGCATATTTCTATGTATGTCTGTCACTGAAAATTCCTCCCAGGGTCGTTTTTATGTGAGGTCATTTTTTTGCCTTGAGTGACTGTTGAGATGAGGAACATGTGCTGGAAGGCTTTTCCTAATGCTGGAAGACATACAGATCCAATGAGAGCACACTTACATAAGCTTGACATTGCCGTTGGTATTGACATCACGAGTGAGGACAGTGAATCCATCTTTTGATGGGTATTCAGGAGGTTAAAAAAAAAAAAAACTTCCTTTCTAGCATGTCTTTCATTTTGGCCTATACTGATCTATAGTGTGTGAATTCTACCAAATGTAAAAAAAAAAAAAGGATGCTCCAATTGTCAACATCCAATAGCTGGCAGTACCGAGCAAATGGTGAGTTTGACTTGTTTACAGCTGTTGAACTGTCACCCAAGATAGCATTTAGCATTAGCCAAAGTAATAACACAACCAACCTTTTTTTTTCTTCATCTGTTTGAGGATCCCCTCCTCTGCTCGAAGAAGCACAGTGAACAAAAGCAAATGAGAGTCATGGCACTACCTGATATTTCATTTCCTGTCTGAACTTGGCATAATATTGCTAAATATAACAAATAAACAAATGGCACAATTACAATAAACTATTTAACATACTTGCAACATACATGCTTCATACTGCACCTTATAAACTGGTGCATCTTATGCATATTTATTTATTTTTTTTTTAATCGACCCATTCATTGATTTTGAATCTAATCATACGGTGCGCTTAATGGTCACTAAAATATGGTAATGTTTAAGAATAATAGCAATGTGTTCAAACCATTTATTTTTCTTTAAGTAATTGTTTTGATGTATTCACTTTGAAATACAGTAATACCTCGGTTTTCGACCATAATTCGACCAACAGAAGGCTGTTCGAAAACCGATTTGTTTGAAAACCGAAACCGCACTCTTTTTAAAAAAAAAAACTTTATTGAACACGTCTGCTCACAATGGAACGATACACGAGGAGGCGCCACTTCCTCGTGTAAGGAAGGTGAGAGGAGTCAAGTGGCGCATTCAAGTGCGCTCGGTTTGGTCGAGAACCGATTTTCGGTCGTAATCCGAGGCATAAAAAACTCGAACTTTTTGGTCGAAAATCGATTTGGTCGAGAACAGAGACGTTCGAAAACCGAGGTTTGACTGTACTTGTCATTGTAGTTGGAAGACACATTTATAATATATAAATAAAATATACAAATAAAAAAAGTTGAAATAAAAAAAGGTGTTTCCTGTTTTCTTGCTGCACACCTATCTGGCATCACAATTATTGGGACTCTTTAAGGATCTCATGGACCCACGTCAAGCTGTCGGATAATTTCGATTTGCTCAAGTCATTGTTCATGTCCATTTCGTCGAGACTGTCTCTCTTTTTACTCTCGTTCCGTTTTTTTGCTCTTGCCTTCGCTTATGTTCTTTGTTATTCAAGTAAGTATTTCTTGGTGTGTTTAAGTGTATCCGCAGTTTGTTCTCCACATGGTTTGGTCTTTCTTGTACTTTTGTTACAAGCTATTTTAGTTCGTGTTTTTCCTGGGTCTACGTTTATAGGATCCGATTATGTCCAGAACCTTCCGGACACTTGACAGTACTTACAAAAGTACAGTTAAAGTACCAGATCGATAAGCAGTATCGTTAAGAGTGGTAGGAGTAGTTGTAGTAGTATCGTTAAAATCTTAATGATATTACACACTATTAAGAAGCACATTTTTACTAAATGTGAAAGGTAATACTATGGGTCATTTTTACAAATCAAAGATTTTGTCTTGAGCGATCTTCTCCAGATAGCTTATTTTAACAAATGATCGGCGATGGATGGATTTAATGTCACATGAGCGAAGGGAGGAGCAGGTGTTGCTGTGACTAGTCACCTGTCTGCCTCCTTACCACCAGCAAGCTTATTTCTCTTCTTTTCCTCAATCCAGCCCCCTTGTGTCTGTGCCTGGTATTGGTAAGCGATTCAAACTATTAGAGCTGCTGTGAAAAAGGCCTGTTTGAGTGCAGAACTGTCAGTCTGCAATGAGGCAATTGGGGGTGGGGGCTGTCATGGCTGTCACTCAATGGGAGGATGAGAAGTGTTTGGCCGTAATGGATTCCTCCAGGCGGACGGCTTACACGGCAGCTAGAAGTAAAATCGATGTGTTGTCATGAGCAAGTGAGGCTTCATCAAATGGCCAGGTGGACGAGAGGCAAAGAAAGGGAGGTCTGCCTGAGTAGTTATGTCTATATCTCATTTATTTATAGAGAGAAAGAGAGAGAGAGAGATAGAGAGAGAGAGAGAGAGAGAGAATATGAAAAGACAGACAGATGCCTCGTCGAGCTTTACACGCCCAGTGGGGCCTCTGCTATGATTGTAAGCATAAAAGGGGCTCTGCCCTCCGTCATCTCTGTTGCTTTTATATTGCGACTATCTTTGAGTCTGACATGGATACACATGCCTTCCATACGTGTCAATAACTGTGAACTTAGAAAGGGCTTTATTGTCCTCACAAACACTAATCTTTTGGAAAGAAGAAGATGTAGGGCAGACTTTCTTCTTGATGTGAAAACTACGGCCCTACCAATATAGATTTTTTTAGGCCGATTCCGATATTTCACATTTAAAAAAACAAAAAAACCTCAAAACAAAAACATGTTTACAGATTCATCGGCTGACTGGTTTTAAAATTATAGAATGCACCGATATTTTTCTTTTCTAACCCCCCCACCACCACCACCACCACCCTTCAATTTTGCCGCTGTACATTGCAAATTTCCCCATTGTGTACACGCCCAGTGGGGCCTCTGCTATGATTGTAAGCATAAAAGGGGCTCTGCCCTCCGTCATCTCTGTTGCTTTTATATTGCGACTATCTTTGAGTCTGACATGGATACACATGCCTTCCATACGTGTCAATAACTGTGAACTTAGAAAGGGCTTTATTGTCCTCACAAACACTAATCTTTTGGAAAGAAGAAGATGTAGGGCAGACTTTCTTCTTGATGTGAAAACTACGGCCCTACCAATATAGATTTTTTTAGGCCGATTCCGATATTTCACATTTAAAAAAACAAAAAAACCTCAAAACAAAAACATGTTTACAGATTCATCGGCTGACTGGTTTTAAAATTATAGAATGCACCGATATTTTTCTTTTCTAACCCCCCCACCACCACCACCACCACCCTTCAATTTTGCCGCTGTACATTGCAAATTTCCCCATTGTGGGACAAATAAAGGTTTTCCTATCTTATATATCCCAATGCAGCATTTTCCCAATAAAATTACATGAGCCTATCATGTAAAAGAAATAGTTTCCAATAATCCTTCATGTAACATTCGGAATATATTCTATTTTGGCAACACAAGTTTGTCATTTGTTATGAAGTCACCGTTTTATCCAACTCTGGTGTCTCAGTCTGAGCACTCGGGGCACAACATATGAACTCACATGTCTTACGAAGAACAAAAAATTGGACATATTGATTGAGTAAATAAACTCTATTGATATGACTAATTTTAGACGGATTGGGAACAAAGAATTTGTGACTTTGAGTATTGTTCTGTCATCTGTGTGTGTCCACAGCATGTGTGTGTGAATATTTGTGACTTGAATGATTCACTCCTGGAGTCAATGCTAATTTCCAGTGAATTGGATTTTACATTGATTTTAGCATTAGCATTGGCAATATTTTTAAAATAAAACATTTTATTGAAATATACTGTAAAATGAGTGTAATTACGTTCGTTGTGTGTTTAGTTTTACAGTAAACTCCAAATGTGTTGTCATTAAACAGCTTAAAGGACGCTTTAGGACAAAATCACATATGCAACATGCTTGCTACGCAACATGGTGCATCCATTGTTTTGTGAGGAGTGGAATTTCATCAAGTTTCACTTCCTTGGTGTTTGTGATTAACAAGGCAGTGATGAAGACTGGCTAAATGAGGCAAAGGGTTCAGCCACAAATATGAGATCTCATGGCTAACTATGTTCATAGTATGGCTAGAAGATTTTTATAATGTTCAGCCACATTGGTTTAGGGATTTCATGACCCATTGTCGCCCCTGGATACATGTACCGTATTTTCACAACTATAAGGCGCCATTAAAAGTCTTAAATTTTCTCCAAAATGGACAGGACGCCTTATAATGCGGTGCGTGTTATGTATGCGCCGAGTTCCAAAGCCTGACTAAGAGCACCTCTGGCCGACACGCTGTTTATATAGAGAAAAGGTGGACGTGAGTGACGACAGGCATGCGGAAGTCGGCCAATGAGTGAAGGGTGGGCGTGTAAGAGGACGCTAAAGGCACGTCCCGAGCAGGTACCAGTCGCCAATGAGTGAAGGGTGGGCGTGTAAGAGGACGCTAAAGGCACGCCCCTAGCAGGTACCAGTCGCCAATGAGTGAAGGGTAGGCGCGTAAGAGGACGCTAAAGGCACACCCCTAGCAGGTACCTGTCGCGTGAGTACATAGTAAAATGGATAAATAAAGTCCAACCGAACTCAGTTTTGCTTCCATTGCCTTTTTAAAAACGTGTTTTTAGCGTGTGTCCGTATGTCTTAGCTGCTACCGTATGCTTTAAGCTAACATACCTGGTATGTTTTAGCGAGAATGCATGCTCCCGAATGCTTCAAGCTAACGTGTTTTTAGCGTGCGTGCATGCATGCCGTGTGTTTAAGCTGGCGTATGTTTTACCATGCCTGGCTGCGCCCAATAATACAGTGCGTTTTGTGTATGTGTCAAATACAGAAATAGCACCCGTTACTGAGACTGCGCCCAACAATACGGTGCGCCGAATGGTCGTGAAAATACGGTACATCTTCTGTCACAGACCTGATCTCTCCAGTGAGTTGTGGGGTGGTTGGAGAAGATTTTTTTTCCTAGATTCACAGACACTCTTTCTAAACGGTGCAGTGAGGTGGCCAGTCCACTCACATTTCAACATGTGGGAACTCAGACACAAATTCACATGTAAGTCTCCTCCCCACAAATGGTGTATATTGTGTCTCGTTTTCTTCGAGCTTGTGAAACATCATGACATTGTGTGTCAGCTCCATTATGGTATGACATTAAAGCAAACATTACCGTGTCTTTATAGAATTTAGACCTCTCTTCTTGTAGAATATCAAAGCCAGATGAGCTGTCAAAAGCCTATATTAATCAATTTCAAAGTGAACAGAAAATTGTTTCCTACTCTCCACACTAACAGCTCTGATTTGGACCAATCTCGAAAACCTCTGAAAAAAAAACGATTTCACCTCCTAAGTGAGGAAAGAGAGGCTCGAGATGGAGTTGAGTAGAAAGAGAAGGAAAGAAAAATGTCAGTCTAATTAGGAGTAATTACAGCCTTTTCATTTCAAACATGATGAAATAATTTGATTCTTTTTAAAGATGGGGTCTGGTTTGCCTCAACGCAGACAAAGCGCCCCTACGTCGAAAGTTGAGAACTGTAGCAGGACAATGGTGGTCCTTCTGAGAGCTGCGTGTCACACCGGCCCATAAATCATGGCAATGGTAGGCTTCAGACACAGTTATTTGACTGTGCTGATGACTGCCATACAAAGGCTACTGATAAAGCAAATATGGGCAATGGATTGGGAGAGAATGAAGACCCGAGGCACCACAAAATAGTGTAAAGAGACATCCATGGTGCATCAGTAAAGGACCGTGTTGTTTCAATTCAGTTTGTGATGACAAAGCAAGAAAATACAAGACAATACGTGGAAATACATATGTTCACAAAAGAAGAAGCTTTAAATTAGTTTGCACCTGTAAGTGAGTAGGAACATGTTTAATCAGCCACAAAATAAAGAAGTGGATGATGGAATAGCAAAGCTGGGGAAGACGTGATTCTGGCATTATTACTGCAGATGTAAAAACTAGAGCTGTCAAACGATTAAAATATTTAATCGTGATTTAAAAATGCAACTGTCATAATTAATTCATAACAACTCAAAATTAATCGTGATTACTCACACATTTGTTATCGTTTCTAAATTTCCTTTTATATTTTTTTGTCCTATTTTTTCCCGTTTTAATGCTCTCATCAACATGGAATCTTGGATCAGTTTTCTACAGTTTTCTAAAATGCAAATATTTACTGAAACAACAATTTCGATTTTCAATTTTACATGAACATTTTTCACTTGGAGAAGTTATTCACACATAATCTCTCACACAATATTACTGTCCATCAACAACAGTGAAAACAATATTTTGTCACACAACAGCTCCTTTAACAGCTCTTTTTAGGGAATCAAAACACAGAGCAATATAAAATTATAAAGTGCCCATCTAAGGTAAACTAGTACTAAGCCTATAGTGGATTTAAGGCATGGTTGCATACTTAGTTTTTTCTCAAGTTTGCTTTGAACACAGCAGTCAGGCTATGTTGATTCTGTTGGTCTTTCTTGCGCAGAAGTCTCTCGATGGTTTTGTGTCGACATCATTTCGGATGACTACACTTGGTTAGAGGGACAACACTGGAGACGTTTTATTTTCAGCGTGGTCGCTACCACTGCACCGCTGAACTCTCGACGTACCTCAGCGCACCGTCGCTGTCGGACGAACACAGAGAAGCTCCACCCGCTTTATTTATATGGACACGGAACACGGTAACCTTCCACACAAAATAGTTCCAAACAAGTAACAATCGTGTCAGTGGCATACATCGTACTCAACAGGCTACCTGCTCTTTATTCACCAGAGGCTCATCAACCTAGTCTCTTATTTCTCTCCCGAAACAATGTCTTCTCCGCTTCGTACAATTTCTGTACATTGCTTGTAATGGAGGCTCTCGCTGGCAATCCGTAGTGGAGTCATTAGATGCAATGCGAATGATTTCAGCTTGAGTCTAGCTGTGGACAATGTCGACAGGCTTGCATGCAGTAGCCATACATTTCGCTATGGCTTCAGCAAATTTGTTCTTCGTCGTATTATCCATTTTCTTCGCTTTGAAATTATCCATAGCCGTCTGTCTTAGACGAGGGGGCGGAGTACTCACATCAGCTGTGTGCTTGGCCATTAAGTGGTATTTCAGACTCGACGTGCTACGATGATAGCTCAGTTTACGACTGCAAAACATGCAGGTAACTTTGGTCTTGTCAGTGGAACCATCTGGCAACTTTTTAAAAGTAAACTTTCCATTCATAAACTCTTTAAGTGTCCGTTTTCGGTGTCTGACGCTGCCGTGGATGGCAAAACAGATATGGGCGTGGACCTGTGCAACGCGCTTGTTGTTTTGTTTCCGGTTTATTTATACAGTAACGTAACATCCGCTGTGACGTGTTGCCGCATTGATCTTGGGATAAAAATTTTAATCACATTAAAATTGATTTAAATTAATGCCGATAATAAGGCGCTAAACTGACAGCTCTAGTAAAAACCAAAACATTAACAGAGACTAAGGGTTCTTGTCTGTCTCTCAGGCATGATCTCAGAGGCTTCACCTTTGAAAAAGGCAAGTTAAGAAACAACAACCCAAAAAAACCCCAAAAGCTTTCAAAAAGTTCGGACAATTTCCCTGAATGCATGATGTTGCTTGCGTAGCAAATGTTGGGTATGCAATTCTTTTGTCCCAAAGCGTCCTTTTAAACTGTTTAATGACAAGCCATTTGGAGTTTACTGTACAACAAAACACAGAGCAAATATAATTATGCTCAGTATCTCTCTCTCTCTCTCTCTCTCTCTAAAAACATTGCCAGTGCTAATGCTAAAGTCAATGTAAAATCCTATTAACATGTTAAAGGGAAAAAAAAGCATCAACTCTGGGAGTGATTATCTCTCAAATAATAAATATTGACACACAAATACATACAGAAGACATAACAATACTCAAAGGCACAAATTCTTTGTTCCCAATCTGTGAAAATGAGTTATATGAATAGAGTTAAATCACAACTTGATCTCACTGTAAATGTGCACTCCTTTCACGCACGGCACCAAATTGCCTCTAGGAGGTCAACATGGGCACAGCATATTTCCATCCATTCACTCTTATTTATTTATTTTTTTTGTTTGGCTTTTGTTTAAATTGCTATTATTTTAATACATTTTCATTTACTTTCTCATTAATTTATTTTCTTGTTGTCCTTTCAAGTTATATTTAAAGTTGCAAAAATCAAGGATGCAATGATCCAAGGACTTCTTTTTTGTTTTTACCAACACAAGTTTCTACATGATATGGCACAAGAAACGATACCCGAGGTTAGGCCATTAAGTCCCATGACTTGTGTAAATAAAGAAAAATAACTGATTATAAAGAATTAAGAGGTCCCCCTTATCCATTCATTTATTCACGGTTTGAATGTTTGTAAAGATGTAAGGCACCCAAAGTGTGGATGTAGCAGAATGAAAATGCAAGAGGCTGCTTTCACATGATTTTTACAAGGTTATTTCTGTAGCAGAATGAAAATGCAAGAGGCTTTCACATGATTTTTACAAGTACTTGATAAAAAGAATGGGATGTTCACGAATGAAGTTTTCAACAAGCAGGGATGAATGGGCATGAAGTATGATGGTACTTTAGGGCTATTAAGTTTTAATAGTTGAATAAATAAATGAAGTCAACGCATAAACGTTGGATTAATCGAGGTTTCAATATCAATCAAAATTATCTGGATAATTATTTTTTTCCATAATTCTGCAGCCCTACTGTAAATCAGCATATAGTATCCTCAAATGCAACATTTTCGGTCTGATCAACCATAAGGCAATATAAATTCATATAAGCATTGTCCAAGTCATCTTTATGTTGCTTGGAGAGTACTCAGCTGAGTGTCTCAAGATACTCTGCATGGAAGGTATGAAATACCACACGCTTAAATTCCATGTCGCCAACAGGGATTTTTTTTTTTTTGCACAGTCTGTGTTATCCTCAGTATGGTTACAACATGCATCAGTGAAATTTAATGAGTTGTTGGAAGAAATGTGGCCACTTCAGCGCGACTTCTTTTTCTTCTCCTTTTTCCACGATGTCACGGGTGGCGGCGCTCTCTCTCTCTCTCTCTCTCTCTCTCTCTCTCTCTCTCTCTCTCTCTGTCTCTCTCTCTCCCTGTCTCTCTTTCTTCCCCCCCTCTTTCTTTCTGTCTCTCAATCTCTTTCTCTGAGACAGACAGATCTACAAATAATCCATCCCTTAACTGACCGAACGAACAGCTTTTACACTCACTGGTGTGTACGTGTGTGTGTGTGTGTGGGGAGGGGGGGTTGTGATGTGCGGTTGCTTGGGGATCGTTGGTTTTCAGAGGATGGGGGGGAATATTGAGACGAGCAAATATTTTCTCTGGCTTTCAAGAACACAGTGAAAACACACCCCTAATGCTGATGTGTATTAGAACTGAACTGGGTAAATATTAACACTGCCTTACAGTGGTAGCGTGGTAGCGTCGAGGTGTTGGTAAAGGTACAAAATGAAAGCAATACATTTGATGCATTGCCATGTAATACAACTGAACATTCCCAAGTTCACGTAATGTGTGTTTATGGTTAACATGATCAATTTGAATAATTTATTTGCAGACCACCTTTTCAGTTTCCAGTCAACCCAACACTATTAACAGAAAAAAGGGGCTAAGTCCTGCTGCAAATAGTGAAATACTTTGATTTTCCCAAAATGGTTGTAAATGCCTAAATGAAGATTTTAAAGGGTACCTCTGGCGGGCCATTTCATGGTATTGTTGGAGCAGTATTGTAAAGTTTGTGAGATATTGGGTGTTCCCATCTTTGTGTCTAATCTTGTATTCGCCAAAACAGCACGCCCACAATCCCCCTGGTTAATTTTATTGCAAAGTGCTGTGTTAGAAACTGATGTGATGTCACGTTGACTGGGCCTTCCCTTGCACTGACCAGCTGCTATTGAGTGATACCCCAGATTGTTGTCGTTGTCAACACAGACAGTTCTTTGGGGCTGGTCTCGTAGCTCTAATTCGCGGTTGTTTGTTAACCATTTCACCACCAAATCCTACTAATTGTACTTTTGCTTTAAAAAAAAAAAAAAAAAAAAAGCAACAACAACATGGAAAAAATGTAACACCCAATTTTATTGTGATGGTAATTGAAGTGCTTTAGCTTCATCATATGGTGTCCAAAGTGCTTTGCCAGGCCTTGAATTGACCCTTTTTGAAAACATGTTGAAGATACATCATAGGGGTGTAACAGCACATCGGATCAAACTGAATCGTTTCAGATTAAAATATATCGATGTGTCTTTAATTGTCTTTTATTGGAGAGATGTTGTATATCTTGGAAAGAAGTGACATATTTACATTACTGACACGTTCATTCAAATGTATCTAAAATGACCACAAAAAAGTCAATACATCGTACCCTCTCAAACTGAGCCGTGCCATATCAAATTGTAATCCCACTGAGTCGAACTAAATCAAATCATTCGAATCGAAAACCGCGTCGAACCGTCTTTTGTGGAGAGATGCACACCCCGAATACATATGCACTAACGGCAACGCAGCATCAGCTTTTAGCTTAAGAGTGTGTGTGTGTGTGTGTGTGTGTGTGTGTGTGTGTGTGTGAGGGATCAAGAAACCATTTAATATCAAATCAAATGCACATTAGAACATTAACGTATAGATGATTTGGGTTTGGAAAAAAATGCACCGGAAGCACTTGTTATAAAGACTCTCTCATTGTTTTTAACCAACCACCCAAAACAAGCTTTTCACTTTTTTGACATACGAAGATGATGTATCACTTCAACATACATCGGTGACACCAATTACTAGTTGACTACAAATAAACACGGCTTTGAGACCATCATGTGGCATCTTAGAGGATTATGAAAAGAACGGAAAACTGTGAATAATTAGCTAACATGTTTACATTAGCTTCTGCGTTGGAGATTGTAGACATGCAGTTTGTGGACCACATTGCACTTCATCTTCCTTGTTAAGTGGGAAATGATCCCAAACTTTGGATATTCTCTCTTTATGCAGACCCGTTCTCTTTTGCCACCATCGTGCCATCATATATTTCTGCAGAGTGGTGCGGGTGATTGCAGAGTTCGTTTGGAAAAATTATTCGTGAGGCTTTGAGAAAGAGTTTGCTTGCATTCCCACCCAAACCCCCCCACCCCCGCCCCCCAAGTTAATCAATGGCCTACATAGATGATGAGAAGTTTTATGTCTATACAAAACATGAATACAATTAGAATCTTCACAATCTACCTCTATTACAAGACCTATATTACTGTGTCCCAAAGGTGATAGCTATTTTGATTTACACTGCACTAATATAATCACACAAAGAAAACCTGTATGTATAGATGGCCATAGAAATCCTGTTTGTTGTGTTTTTATTTCCAGTCGAACTGTACTGTATCTTACTGAAGGAGGTGATTGGAATACTGTGTTGACATAATAGCCACCTAAGAAGGCCTTAATTATTTATCTTATGTTATCTTTGTGAAGGCGGAATTTTGTATACTGTACCGTTCTTGTTGTATCTCATTAGATTCAGAAAAAGAAATGTATTTTTTTTAAGCCCCCGAGAGGGAACCGATTTATATAAAACATCTTAAATTACTACCCATTATACATTTCCATTTTCACAGATGAAAGTCATCTCATATATGTGGTCCAAACCTCATAGCTTAAATTTCCAGAAGCAGCAAATCACATTTGCAAAGGTAACCATCAATGTGGCTGGATGCTTATTAGCTTAAAATATTTATCCAGCCATGAACAGGAATTTGGCTCAGGATGGTGGAAAATTTACACTTGGCTATCAATTTGTCAAGGACACACGCACGCACGCACGCACGCACGCACGCACGCACGCACACACACACACACACACACACAATAACATGAACAATTACCTCCACCCACATTTCCAGCGTTAAGTCAACTACTGGTGAATGAGAGCGACAGAAGGCATGCTCAGAATGAAATCATCAGACTGCAAAGCAATGTCACACCAGTTGTTTCTAAATCTACTTCCATGTATGCACATTTCGGCAAAGCCTACTTCCTCCTGTTTGTTTCTTTGCAAAATCTTTTTCGGGCTCCCTTTAATAGAAGCACGCCACGACGTGCAATGATGCTTATTAGTTTCTTATCTTCGTTAATTACCCATTAAATAACCTCATGCGTACTACACACATACATAAACTCACACACTTATATGACTTCATAATGATGTACCAGCCAATTATGAATATGCATTTCCACTACTTATTACACACAAATATGAATACATTCATTTTAATTCCTACAATTGACTCATCTTGTTTTTCATGAAACTGTGTCAAGGGCGATGGCTCATTTTCACAAAGAACCCAGGCGTCAGGCTATTATCACGAAGCAGACTTAATTCAAAAGTCATTTTATATATTTTGTGACACATGGATAGTTTTGGACAGTTAACCATTTTCACCTGTGATTCCATGAAAACTGAGTTTTCATTCGTAACAGTTTGTGACCTGCGAGTGCACTCAAAAAATCGTACCACAGTTTTTGTTTTTGTTTTTTTTGCTTCAACAAGCTGTGCAGGGTGCGCTGTTGTCGTAACTGGTGGCCCTTTCCGTCAAGGATGCTTGAAGCGGTTTGTGTGTGTCACATCAGGTGTGTCAGGATACCCATTGGCTAGCCGATGCTGACCAGAGACCAAAGCCGTCCCAGCCAATCAGCTTTTGGCTCGCTGACCTTTTTGCTGGTGCCCTGACCCTGATGGGAGGTGAAGTGTGTGGCTGGTAGCAGTCAGTTCTGGCACAGCAGGGTGAAGAGGAGGAGGAAGAAAAAGGACTGGGCTGGAGGGCTCAGAGATTTTATTGGCCATTTTTTTCGACTTGTGTCCTTCTTTCTTTCTTTCTCTTCATATCATGTCTTGTCATTGAGTAGTACAGTACAGGTAACGGAGTGTGCTTCACGCGTGTCTTTGTGTAGTATTTGAATTGGTGCAGTTCTTTTGTTTGTAATGGTGACTGTCCCCATTTCCTACGAGCCTCTCCAGTCGTCTCAGAAGTGCTTAACAACAATCTGTCCTCCCGAACGAGAAAACAAAAATCAGCGGATGCTTGAAACTGCTCTGAAATGTAGTAATGAATATTTTAGACATAAAGGACCACTCTCCCAGCCTCCATTTGCCTGGCTCAGTCCTCCAAACAGCCCTTTTAAAGTCAAGTGATGGGGGTTAAGTTAATTATGCACATTAGGGCCAGCCACCCCCCCATCCCCCTTGCTCTCTGAGTTCTGTGTAAGTGTGTGTTTGTGTGTGCGGCGGTGGCTTGGGAAGCCAAAACACTGCTTTTAATTAAACACAGATGCATGGAAGCAGCCACTGTCACACATACTCTGAACAGCAGCTGCATATATTCAGACGTGTAGGTTTGTAAACAACCACACACACACACACACACACACACACACACACACACACACACACACACACACACACCTACTGTATATTGCTCTGCATGGAAATAAATGAGTTCCTACTGATTTTTTTTTCTTCCATTCTGTTATTTCTCAATTCCAAATTTTGTCCCTCTCTTACACTTGGTTCAACCTCAATTTCCTTTGTTCATTAACCTGATATTGTCTTGCTTGACAGGAGTTGATCTCCCCTGCCACAACTTTTGATTGATGTAATCAATTTGCAGTGGTCACAACAGAGCCAGTGTGAATCAGTGACAGGGGTTTGATGTTTCAATTACCACATCAAATCCAAAAACCCTCAAACAAAATGGAAGTTCAGAGTTCAGTTTCTTGAATATTCTGTGGATGTATGTACAAAACGTACCTCCTCTGTGGAGTTTCCATGTTCTTTCCATGCCTCCTTGCAATTGCACGAGAATGATTGACACCTTGTCAGTCACTTCTTCTATCTCAGATTGATTATTTCTCCTCAGGTAATTCAATTCAACTCAACTTCATGTAGCACTTTCATTTCACAACAGCTGTAACAAAGCACTTTTCAACAGACATGATGTAAAACATTAACAGAACAAGATGGGGCCAGAGAGAGCTGATTTGTTTTTTATTGTCATATATGTATTATTATTGTTATTAGTATTATTATTATTATTTCACCAATATACTCCTGTCAGGTCACACCGAAAGTCCTTAAACAAAAAAAGTCAAAAAAGTGTTTCTTTTGAAAATAGCAAACTTCCTCTTTAATATCTTGCTCAATTTTCAATTTTATTTTGTGAGTGACATCATGCATTTCCTGGGCTTAAAAGTCATTTGAAAGGCTTGTAAAGCTTCTTTTTTCCCCTATTCGTCGTGTGTGTCACACCAACCGCCTCATTTCTCATGAGGAGGATTTCATTTTTTGTGATAAAATGACACACAATTACTCATGATAAATCACACCTACAGATGTGTATCTGTCTGTCTGTCTGTCTGTCTATCTATCATACCCTATATATGAATAATTTTGGCCTTGAATCCACGCCTGTCGCTGTTGCAAATATGCTAGGTACATTAAAATCAAAGATCCCCCTCGCCCCCTCGGGCGGGGGGAATATCTTGTGTGTGTGTGTGTGTGTGTGTGTGTGTGTGTGTGTGTGTGTGTGTGTGTGAGAGAGAGAGAGAGAGAGAGATAAATACAGTACCATTACTGGTTTAGCAAATAATCAGGAACTTAGAATTTTATGGCTGCAACACGCTGCCCCAAAAATTGGGACAGGGTCTGTTTTGCCACTGTGTGACCAACATTTGATGAACATTTGGGAACTGAGGACACTAATTGTTGAGGCTTTGTCGGTGGAATTCTTTCCCATTCTTGCTTGATGTACAGGTTCAGCTATTCAAGAGTCTGGGGACACGGTTGTCGTATTTTACACTTCATAATGCGCCACACCTTTTCAGTGGGAGACAGGCCTGCACTGCAGGCTGGTCAGTGAAGTACCCACACTCTTTTTCTATGAAGCCATGCTGTTGTAATATGTGCATAATGTGGTTTGGCATTGTCTTGCTGAAATAAGCAGGCGCAGCCGTGAAAATGACTTTTCTTAGATGGCAGCATGTGTTTCTCCAAAACCTGTATTTACCTTTCAGTATCAATGGTGCCTTCACAGATGTCAAAGTTACCAATGGCAACGGCAGTCAGAGAGTCCCATACCATCACAGGTGCTGGCTTTTGAACTGTGCGTCCATAGCAGTCCGGATGGTTCTTTTCCTCTTTGGACCAGAGGACACGACGTCCACACTATTTCCAAAAACAATTTGAAATGTGGACTCGGCAGACCACAGAACACTTTTCTACTTTGCAATCTATGTTCGACGAGCTCAGGCCTTGAGGAGTCGGCGGCATTTCTGGGTGTTTTTGATAATTTGCTGTTGCTTTGCAGAGTCGAGTTTTAAGTTGCACTTACGGATGTTGCGGCGAACTGTATTTACTGACATTGGTTTTCTGAAGTGTTCCTGAACCCATGTGGTGATAACCTATTCACATTATGTTGTTTTTTAGTTGCACTTCCGGATGTTGCGGCGAACTGTATTTACTGACATTGGTTTTCTGAAGTGTTCCTGAACCCATGTGGTGATAACCTATTCACATTATGTTGTTTTTTTTATGCAGTGCCGCCTGAGGGATGGAAGGTCACGGGCATTCAATGTTGATGTTCGGATTTGTCGCTTACATCCAGTGATTTCGCCATATTCTCTGAACCTTTCGATTGTACGTTGAGGAAGTTGCTAGTTATTAAAATGTCACTGAGTTGTTAGAATAACTCAAGTTTGCAGTCTTCAAGCAAGAGGGTGGTAACTACAGCAGACAGAGGCTAGTGATGCTTAACTGTGAATTAAAAATAAATATATAATAGCCACAACATATCTTCATCTGGGTGATTCATATTTTATTTCACAACTGCACCTCCATTGGTCACTTTGGTCTGTGGAGGATAATAGAAAATGTAAAGATATGGGCAGTGAAATATGATTGTGTTTGGGGAGGTAAGAATGAGAAAAGATTAGCTTGAGATTAGAATAAGAGAGATGGAGGAGGGAAAAGGGGGGTCACAGGATGCTTTCAGTGTGTGTTTGTGTTTTAGAGCGCAGGTCAGTGTGTGCGAATGTTTATGTGTGCGATCGAGAAGAATAATGGTTGCACACAATTCTATCCTATTATGTTTTCAACCCCGCTCTCAGTCAGGAGAGGCTGGACATTAATAGAAGATGTTCACACCTTTCTATATATGCTCCTCTCTAGTTTCACACAATCGCTTCCTTTTGGTCAACAAATTCACACACTTCCATTTCCTTGCAAACCCATTGGTCCGACAACAAGTTAGCAACACAAGCAATTGTTTAACATCAGCAAGGATTGTAATAGAAAAAAAAACAGGTGATTTGAAACACAAATAGCTATGTATTTCACTCTTCGACGCAAAAGTGACGTGTTCAACTGAAAGAAGTTTCAGCTATTGTTTTATTTTTTATCCATCCACGAGGGGACAGGACTCACTCCGAAAATCCTGGTTTGTCCTGTCAGCAGACAACTACTGATTGGATTCGTAACTTAAGAACTCATTCAATACCAACGGCTTTTCTCAAATTGGGAGCGCTGGTGTCAGCCATTGTTGACCATTTTGGCTCATTTTTGAAGGCCTGCATAAAATTGAGTTCTAGCGATACAAGCATCGAACCTACCAAAATAAATGTTGAGCCCTCTTCTTTCATCAGGAAAAAAAAAGTTTCTACCTTTCTTTCGTAAACAGCAGTTGAGCATTGGTAAGTTTCTTGAAAATGCTCGTTTCTAAAAAAAATCTTGAGAAACAGCTTTTTGTGAATGGGGGGTATTTCAAGCAGAACTTTCTTTTTTTTTGTTTGCCTTTGTGACACCTAAAATATCTAAACAATGCTTTCCTACTTAAAAAAAACTGTTTTTCAGTTGAACACATCACTTCTGCGGCTAAAATTGAAATACATAGCTATTTGTGTTTCAAATCACCTGTTTTTTTCTATTACAATCCTTGCTGATGTTAAACATTTGCTTGTCTTGCTAACTTGTTCTCGGGAGATGCTCGAAAGAAAAAAGCTTCAGTCAAAATAAAGACACTATCACCTGTCTCGTAAAGAGGAATAATGAAGACCGCTTATTTCTCTGTTCTATTTGATATCCTACAGTTGAACCGAGGTTCTAGTTTCCATATGTTAAGGCAGATCTTTGAATATGGTTGATTGCTTTGTTTGATTCCGTGTGCTGTCAATTACCCAGAAGCAGTAGCCAGGAAAGACAGCAGAGTACTGTACCTTGTTGCTCATTGACTGGGTGAGTGGCTGGGTAGCAGACTGGGTTGTCTCTGTGAAACCTGTGAAATATGATTTACATTGAGAGCATGTTGTTGCAAACCCAAACCCACGTTTTTCTTATTCCCCCCGATGTTTGTGACAGTTGGTTGTAGGGGCGCTGAAACAAAGAGCGCCCGAGTAGGCATCCGACTTTGCATATCACTGGCTGAGCTCAGGGTCAGGAGCACATCTGGTTGACTGGGAGGTGTGTCTGTGTGTGTGTGTGTGTGTGTGTGTGTGTGTGTGTGTGTGTGTGTGTGTGTGTGTGTGTCTGGCAGATACCATAACTCTTGCAAATACACATTCACTTGTTGCTGTGCTGCATGTGCACACAAAGCACACACACATTTAACCCAGGACACTCCTACACATGCAGACAAAGAAATCTTATGCTTCTGGCAAGGTGCTCTGACAATCAGCTGAAGAAGGGAAGGCAAACAAAGCAGCTTAATTTACATGACAGAAGCCTGTGTTACATGAGCATGCCTTGGCAATGGTCGAGTGAAGCGTGGCTGGAAACCGCAGGTAATGAAAAGTGACGCTCTTAAGCCCTGTTCACACGGCACACATTTGGTCCGACGCTGCACCGAAATATTTTGTTGCGATGTATTTTACACCGGAGCAAATTTTGTGGAGTGGTCACACGTGCAAAGCCGCTGAGCGTGACAACTCCGGCGCAGCGTCGAAGCAGCTCCACTTGCGGGCGCACGTGCAATTTCTGCTCCGGACCAAAACGACAGGAATGCGGAAGTAAAACAGGTTCGGGTCGGGCTTCTCTCTTGCGGACTTTTATTTATTTTTCTTTTAATAAATATTATGGCGGACACTATTCTGTCCTTGTTCAGAATAGATCCACTTGTCGGCAGTCGTGGAATAAAGACGTGTTTACAGTCAATCGTGTGTGCTCCTTATGACTGCCACAATATATGTTTTAAAAAATGTATACTAAAACAATGTGCGGATACTAAACTAAGGAATACTTGTTTTAAAACAAACAATTTGGATAAAACAGAGAATGCGCTGTAATTTAATTGCTATTTAACTGCTAAACAGGAGCTCGGCCGGCCCGACCAGTGCGCACGTATGTTAATTTCGTTTAAACAATCCTATAGAAATAATTTCAGATATCTTTACCTATTTATTTGATTTGAATTATTCTATTTAAAGCCGAGTAAGCCGCAGGATTTCTCTGCGTAATTAAGCAAATGCACATGAGATTTCTCTTTGTCTGGCCTCTTATTCTGTATTTCAATGTTATTTCGTTGTGCAAATGCAAATGATAATGTTCATAAAAATATGTAGATTATTTTAACCGTAAGAAATCTTGTGTTTTTTTCTCCCAAAAATACTCACAAATAAAATATGAAATGTCGGGTTTGCTTCGGGCTCGGGCCTGCAAATCGGGCTCGGCTGACGTCACTGCTTTCTCGATTCTCATCTTGATCGTGAGCGCTGTCTTCACCGCTTAAATCGCCGACACTTTTACCGGGAACGGGGGTCCACGGCCGGGCTTCGTCTGTGTCGCTGGCCCCCTCGTCACTGTCGACCGGGGTCGGATTCCGTGCGTCTGGTAGCGAGCGTAGCGAGGCCACTCCCCCGCAAGCGAGCATTTGCTCTGGAGCAAATTTTTAAACCACCTCCCTGAGGTGGATCAAATTTGGTCCGGTATAAGCTCTTTAGTGGAGCTACGCCGGAGCAAATGTGCACGTGTGAATGCTCGACTGGATTTATTTCGGAGCTGCGTCGGACCAAACGTTGCCGTGTGAACGGGGCTTTATTTGCGATATATAGTAAGCACGGGAATAGGAAGCTTGATCCGTCCAAGTTCAAAGCTGGTGTTTGTGTCCTTGAACCTTTTACTCTGTTACCCCGCCTACCACCCGAAGACTTCTGGATCAGCTCCAGCACGCCCCACGAGCCTTGTAAGGAGAAGCGGTTCGGAAAATGGATGCATGGACAAAGTAGTTTAACGCCATATCTGAAAAACATGCATTTCAGCATTCCATTCTAAATATAGGCAATCCATTAGGATGGATTTGCTGAGGAAACAGATTAGATTTTAGTGTTTAAAAAAAAAAATATATATATATATATATATTTTTTGTTAGTTTGTCATTACTTCCTATATGGGCTAAAACCAATGTCTTACTTGTTGTGATTGATCGCTCTATCGGCAAATGCAAATCACAACCAATCCGTGTTCGCCTTCCTAAACCCCTTTCTTGCGAATGCCGAATGGTATCGAGACTCGCGACGAAGCTAAAGTGCGTCAGATAGATGCGGATCTGAAAAACACGTTTCGATGGGACTGGTTGGATAGAAAGCTGACGGTGTCCCCCACAGGAAACAGTAAAGAGGAACCATTGTGCTTGTGTTGGATTTCGTGAAAAAGCTCGATGTCGCCGGTAAAGCTCTGTGTACAGTGTGTGACAATGTCATTCTATACGGATCGAGAGGATGGAAAGCAGACATTTCTACTGAAAAGTAACTACTCGATCTCAAGCGCTTTTCGACAGTGGAGCATGTGTAAAAACAAGAGAAGTTGGCTAAAAAGAGAGTGGAAAAAGACGGAGAGGACCGATAAGCTTTTAGCGCTTGCTAAAAAGCTTAAAATGAAGAGAAAATAAAGTATTCTACCGCACGAAACTATATATTGTTGTATATCCTGTTTGTTGTATATAATGTAAATAGACTTTATATAATAAAATACATTCATAACCCATATATAGTAAACAGTGTGGGACTTCACTATCACTGTATGAGGTAAGAATCAACAGCTTTTTAATCACATTTAATGTGAAATGAACAAATCTTAAATATGGCAGGGAATGTGTTTCCTTTTTTAGTTTTGATTTTGAGCAGCAAATTTGAAGTTACATGTTGGTGCTCACCAGGAATGCAGAAGCAACATTGCACAAATTTTCACTTGAAAGAATAGTGAACAATCTTGGGATTTTTTTCTGTTAAAGTTTCAAATAGTGTGTAAATTGAATACACTTCAGTATGTTTAGTGCCACTTTTGTAAGTGGCCCCGCCCCCGTCCCGGCCACGCCCCCTTCCACTTTTTTCCGCACGAGCCACTCTCATCCCTGATATATATATATGTGTATGTATGTATGTATGTATGTATAGGCGGCACGGTAGTCCAGTGGTTAGCACGTGGACCACATTCCAAAAACATGCATGGTAGGCTGATTGAACACTCTAAGTTGTCTCTAGGTGTGAATGTGAGCCTGGATGGTTGTTCGTCTCTGTGTGCCCTGCGATTGGCTGGCAACCGATTCAGGGTGTCCCC
>NW_017806059.1:1928386-1931978 GCF_001891065.2 Hippocampus comes | reverse complement strand
ATATATATATATATATTCATTCATTCATTCATCTTCCGAACCGCTTGATCCTCACTAGGGTCGCGGGGGGTGCTGGAGCCTATCCCAGCTGTCCTCGGGCAGTAGGCGGGGGACACCCTGAATCGGTTGCCAGCCAATCACAGGGCACACAGAGACAAACAACCAATCCACGCTCACATTCACACCTAGGGACAATTTAGAGTGTTCAATCAGCCTACCATGTATGCTTTTGGAATGTGGGAGGAAACCGGAGTACCCGGAGAAAACCCACGCAGGCCCGGGGAGAACATGCAAACTCCACACAGGGAGGCCGGAGCTGGAATTGAACCCGGTACCTCTGCACTGTGAAGTCGACGTGCTAACCACTGGACTACCGGGCCGCCCTCTATATATATATACCTGTATATGTTCGCACAACAATTCATGAGCTGATTTCGCATTCCCTTCAGTAAACTGTATTTTGCCACAGTTTGTAATCTTGTGGAATTGTAGGTGTGTAATTGCAACTTTTATATTGCCAAGCTTTATTTCTGCAAAAGTGTTTTCGGTGTCAAGTTTCAGTGTGGGTTCGCAAATATTTCACGTCTTTTTGTAGATGATAGCACATTCTCACTGTTATTTCTGTGTGTGTGTGTGTGTGTGTGTGTGTGTGTGTATGTGTGTGTGTGTGTGTGTGTGTGTGTGTGTGTGTGTGTGCGTGTGTGTGTGTGTGTGTGTGTGTGTGTGTGTGTGTGTGTGTGTGTGTGTGTGTTTGTCAACTGGCTCCAGTGGTCTACACCCTATGTAAAGAGATAGCATCTTCCCACAATAGATCAATTACATAATATTTCTGGAATCCCAGTACCTGTCTCAGATTCGACCGAACACAAGGGTTGCATGCATGCTTGCATGTCATAACCTATAGTTGCAACCATATGGGTGTCCTTGTGGTTGGATTTAACTTGGCTTACTACTGAATCTTAGAGGAACTTAAAATGTTGTCTGTATACTATAAGGTGTGTGTGAGAAATGTCCCAGGTCTCGTGTCGCAACATTAAAAAAAAATAATAATAATAATTATATGACACTGAATGTAAACGAGCGTCACATTGCTCCATGTCATTAAACTGCGGCCACGCGTCAAAAACTGAAAAAATACCAACTGAGCACTTAAATTGCAACAATCTTAAGTCATTGTCAGTGAAGACTGACGTAGAGTGCAGCGTTCCCAGTCTGAGAGTTTGCATTAATTAACAGTTACATATTATTATCCCGCAAGTTAGTCAGAAAAATTTGACAATGAATTTGTCTTTCTTTTGGTGATCACATTTTCCATCCTTCTATTCCTACTTTCTCTCTTTCTCTCTCTGCCCCTCCCTCCTTCTCTCCTCACTCCCTCTTGCCTGTCCTCTCTTCATCTTCAGCCAATTCAGTCTGCCTTGACTGCCAACAGCAGAGTATCATTGCTTGTGTGTTTCCCTCTTAAGCTCCTTTCACAGTGCACTGAAGCTATGTTGCAATTTCTCAGAGAGTTTTGATGCCTGAATGTCTCCTGTCCGGGTTCATCTTGTCTGCGCGGCAGCGGTAGCCCTATGCGAACTGAACTGCACTGCCTTGCTGCAGGTCAGCCTTCACGGCCGATTAGTGTCGAAGCGCCACTTTGGTCACAAGTTGTCGAAAGCGCTTATCGTGAAGATCAACAGCGATCAGTCTCACCGCTGCACTCCCTAACAGTCTTCTACATCTCCGCCCTCTTTCTCTCTCCTTTCTGTCTTCTTCACTTTGCCCCACGGGCAGTCTCCCCAATCCTTGTTTTTTTGTTCTGCTCAGAACATATTTCCATCTATTTTTTTTACCATTGTCAGCTTTCTTGTCTCGTACCTTCTCCCCACAATCCACTTTCTTGTTTGATCCAAATAGTCTAAAAATGTGGTCTTTGCCCACACACTGCCTATTTGAAGGTACTATATGAGGTCAACAGTGAGGTTGCAACAAGATAATATGAGTGAAACTCAAATCTGCCAGGTTAAGTGAATTCGGTCTACCTTTGACTGATAATGGTTGGAGTTACCTTTTTACCAAAACACCTCCCACTCTCTACTACGTTTTACTTGGCTTAGACCTTGAGGATATGTATAGTAGTGTATTTCCAATGTACTTGATGTTGATTAATCTCTTTTCTCAGGAGTGATTTGTTGGACATTTTTTTCTTTGTTTTTGACGGTTCAATTATATCATATAGACTAGATTTTTCCATAAATCAGAACTATGCCATATTTACAGTTTTATACAATTACTTTACCTCAAAAACAAATTCCTCCAAAGAAATGAGAGAACTCAATGCCACATCAGATACCATTCACAATGTTTTGATTGCGACCATGCTATTTATCAAATATTAGACAAGCAATTGGTTCTCAATCTTATGCCTCATAATTTAAACTAAGAATGTCAATATTTTCCACTTTTTGTCAGTCTCAACTTATGAGGCTTAAGTAATTGTCCGTTTTTTAAATTTTGTTAGTTTTTTTTTTTTTTTGTAGTCAGAAACCTTGCTCTTTTTGTCCGTTTATGAGTGACATGCATGTGCTCTCTTCCTCCCCCCAACTTCTTGCTCCAGCCCCGTGCGTCTGCGCGCCGTCAGGCCTTGTCTGTGGCTAGAGTGGAGACGAGTCATGTTTGGCCTGTCAGTATGGCTGGTAGTGTCACTATCTGGAGCTCCCGGTTCCTCTGACAGCGCTGGAGGGGCTGCTGGTCCTAGCAGAGTGCAGCCGTCACCCTGTGACACGCTCAGTGTCACCGATCCCCTCTGTCTGGTGACATGGCATCCCCTCCTCCAGTCCTCGTCCCCCACCCAGCCAGTGGCCTTTTCACTGCTCCTCTGGAGTCAGTCACTCAGTCAGTCAGTAATGTCTGCAGTCGCTCACATGTATTGACTTTTGAAGGTTGAGACACGTTTTGTCTTGAGACTGTTCACACTTACCTTGTTAGTTCTGATATTGGATAGAAAAGTTAATAGATTGATAGATCCTCGATATGCAGCAGGGCTGTGTGAGCAATTTAATCTGGCCTTGGCAAGTGTGCAGCAATGACAAATGGATGCTCACTATGAAGCCCCCTCATCCAAGAGACAGTATTAGTTTTTGCTTTAATTACCAGCAGCAGTAATGTTTCCTATCCATAACTGTCGGCCCGCTAGAATGCAGCCTGGCAGAGGGGTGAGGGCCTTGTCTCTTCTCTCAGTGGGTCTCCTGTCTCATCTACCACCCCCCACCCCATCTATCGTCTCTTCCTGTCTCTCTCTTATGCCTTTCTCCCTTCACATACCCCAAACACACATACACATGCACATAAACATTATCCCACTTCCTCCGCGTCTGCCGCATCTTTCATTTCAATATATCAATATTTATGCTGCATCCGAGAAAGTTCAAAGTCATAGTGAGAAAGGATAACTTTGGCCCGCCACAGGACCCCGCCTGGTGGACCTGTGACGGCTTTTCTCCCGCCTCCATTGGTCACTAGTGAGAGAATGGGAGAGGAGAGGTAGAGGCTTAAAATAATAATAATAATAATAATAATAATAATAATTAAAAAAATAATTTTATATATA
>NW_017806059.1:1922885-1928133 GCF_001891065.2 Hippocampus comes | reverse complement strand
CACTAGTGTTGATGGACATTATATACAGATGGACAGATAGACAGATGGACCAGTTAACATGGACCAACAATCTCACCAGTGTTGAAGGATAACCACGGTTGCCTTTTTTGCAATACATGCGTTCCTGTCTTCCGTCTTTGAATTATTGCAAGTGCGAACTGAGCAAAACAAAATCCTTACTGTACGGGAGAAACCGTACTACCATTCAGCCCCGTAAGATTCTTTCCATAGGGGAAACTTTGGTCGCTCTGCGGGACGGGATAAAATTATCCGATCGGAATAAAATTTTGCACACATCCTTGTGTCATAGTATCGACAAGATTTCCGACCCGGCCCGACGAATCCGACAAACTTTTCCAAAATGGACCACCCTAATATATATATATTAAATCACATATAAAGCCTTTAGCACCTTGTATGAAATATTTCATGTCTCATTATTTAGTTGTTATTCGGTCAGTGTCAATCCCAGCCAGTGTATAAATGAGTAGCTTTTAAAATAAGCTGTCGTGCTGCCTGAAAATGTATCTATTCAATGTTCAGTTTACATTTCTGTTTTAATGTGAAACTTGTCTCTATTGTACCTCAAAGATGCGGCCCATGTCTGAGCCCTTGTCTGTGTTGGTATATTCTTCTGTGAATTTAACTGACCAGAGACTTTTAATAAATAAAGTGTCTGGGAAAGTCTGTCCTTGGCCATAAAGATCTCTGACAGTTACCGTCTGTTAATAGATTAGCGTAATTACGCAGTCCATGAGTTTAGATCACGACGTCACATACTCAGCCTGTGCTCTAACCACCATTACAGCCAGTATTCTCCATTCCCATCCTCTTGATGTAAAGTTATAAAAATGCGAGGTGAAAAAAAGAAAAGCCAAAAGGAAAAGGTCGTTCTGATTTGCATGAAAGCCTTCATTATATTATGCGAATATGCTAAGGACCGGAGACGGCGCTTTGCGTGTGCATGTGATGAATGGTGGGTGCAGTGTCGAACAGGCCGAGATGGAGACTTTGTCACCCCATCTGCATAACATACTTTATTTGCTTATTTAGTAGTGAGTGGTCGTTTTGAGTGGTTTCTATGCCTGGACATGGTGGCATCATCTCAACCTTTTCATGGTGCACACACAATGGCACACATGCACTCACATGTGTAATATGTGACTTTTCAAATTGATTAGTCAAACAGAAAGCAGTGCTGAAACTTGTAGAATCATCTGAGACAAGCAGCAGTGGGAGGGAGGCCCGCACTTGTTTGACTAAAACCTTGCAGTGTGTGTGTGTGTGGGGGGGGGGGCATCAGGGGACAGTTTCCTGTTAAAACCCCTCTTCACTCTTCTCTGTTACTGGGGTGGCAGATGGTGGGTGTCAAGACAACAGCAGCGATAGCTAAACAAAGACATCCTTTGTCAGGGTGTGAGTGAGCGTGCGCATATCTTTTGAAAGAGATGTAAGTGTGTTCAATTTTGAGTGGGAGGCAACAGCAGTGACAATAACACGTTAACACTGTATTATGTATTCCAAGGCCGTACGCTTGCTCAATTTCCCCAAGTCCATTGTTTTCTAATGCCGAACACCTCGCCAATCCTGTCAGGGAACATACAGATGCATTTAAAGAAAGTATGTTTGAGTTAGAACATCCAGTGAAGATGGCTGATCACATATTTGTTCAGTAAACGTCTGCATTGTACATTTACACTTCAAATTATTGGTCTGAGAGCGCTAATCCGCCATCATTTAAGGCACATATTGAATTTTAAATTAGTACTGCAGTGTAAAAGCAGTGGGCTGTGACCTTAGTGTCATTTCAGAGAGCCATGCTGGATAATGATTGCACAGACAGATCGGCCTAACATGCCATCAAACGCCTTTTTCTCTGATGTGGTACAGCACATTTACACATACTGTACGTTAGGTAGGCTGTATATTTAGGGATTTTAAGTGCTTCAGTAAAACTGCAATGAAATCAATTCCCGTTGTTTCTGTTCTTTCTGATATGGAAGGCCACTCACTGAACAACTGATTTCGGTCACAGGCTCTCGAAAGCCCAAAGTTGTCTCACTGTTGACCTATTCCTCTTGATACTTACCAAATGATTCAGTTTGAGTCAATGGTGTAACTATTTCTTTGAATATTTTTATTTTTTATGACCGTTTTTCAGTATGTGTGTGTTGTTAAAACAAACAAATAATTAAATACATAGACACATTGTATCCCAATACAGTGAATGCTTTCGATTAATAGTTGTCCATCAGCCTCGGAATCAGTCGCAACAGTGATGTTTTTTTTTTTTTTTTTCCCACAGACGCAGGTCATAGTGTTTTGGATCCCATTCAAATGATTTAGTTTAGTAATGTTTTTTCCTGTTTCAAATTCAACATTTCACACTCAGGCTGTCCGCCGTAATTTTAAATCAGTCATTATACTATTTGTCTCACATTGTGTTCACGAATCAAACGCAGCACCCTATTGCATAAACTAAGGTTGTGAAGCCACAGTACAGACTCATTTAAGAAGCTTTTCCTCCTGTCTTATAACATTGTTTTTTTTTCTTTACAGTACCTACTTTGTCCCATTATATACCTGTAACCTGAATGAAAATCCCTTTAAAAATATATGATATTCTACTGGTTGGAGTTTGCCGTGATGTTGAGGTACACTGCAGTGTACTGAGAGGTGTCACTAATATTTTCACATTTTCATTTCACTGCATGAAAGGGTAGCGATGTTTGAAATAATTGGACCTTGACTCCTGCACTCTGGGGTTAGTTGGTAATGGCACGAACTGTTGTTCAAGGTGTTTATAGCTATCAGAATCTTTGTTACCAACAGCTGTTGTTTTCCTTGGTCTCCCTCTTTGGCGTCTGTTACCTGTACTTGCGCTGTGCAAGGGCTCCATCTTCTCTCATCTTCACATTTGGAAGGTTTTTCACCGATAGACAGCTCTGTGGTTTTCATGCTTTCGTTACACATCTAACTTGTCTAACTGTAGCCTTCAGAGACTAAACACAAATCTGAAACTGAGCGTAGACATTGAGAACTTGAGAACTGATTGTTGAATAATAAATGTGAAATGGCTCGCCTCCATAACAAATATAAAAATGTAGTTGTCGTCATACGACCATGCAGTTCTTGTTTTAGAACATTATCAGACATCCAAGCAACTTGTAGCATGAATAAGCCTCTTGATTAAAGGAATGTTATTTTCACAAGTTGGATTGGGGTATATTTTCTTTTCATTTTTTGTCATCCATCATTTTCTCCTTCTTTTTTACACACCCTTTTTCATACATTTAATTTGATCTCAGAGGATAGGCAGACTGTACAGTAAACAGACTGAATAAATCATGGGTCTATTTTTTCCCCCTCTTTTTTAATTGGGGGTGTCTTAGGGCTAGTGTTGGTTTTTATCCCCAGGAGGAATAAGAAGGGGAGGCTTACTGTTGTAAAAAGACCCAAGTGTAGTTTAACCTGCCCAATGGGGGCCAATGAGAGGTTGCGGATGGTGTTTGGGGTGATAGTATCCTCACCAGGCACCCAGCCCTCTTTTTGTGTAAGATAATTGCATTAAGTAGAACCCTGTGTTACCTTGTGTTCGATTATTTAATATTAGTTAAATATTTCTGCCAGCCACCTGCTAACATACTTTTTTTTTCTGATAATCCCCAGTGTTTCAAATATTGTAACTCCTCTTTGTGGAGATTCCCCCAAAGTAATGATGCCGGAATAGAAGGGTGAAAAAGCTTGCCACACAGCTTCAGCATACAATATCTGCTCAGGAAAATTCTAATAGAAGGGTGAAAAAGCTTGCCACACAGCTTCAGGGTGAAAAAGCTTGCCACACAGCTTCACCATACAATATCTGCTCAGGAAAATTCCACTTGAAGTGGTTTGATAAATTAAATAATGATCTCACTTTATCATCAAATGTTACATTTGTTTTGGGGCTGAAAAGGATTGCATTGTTAAATGTTTTTATTTTGCAATTGATCAAGTGCTGCTCTCTCATCGGTAAGCATTTACTGGACACAATGTGCTATTCCAGGATATACACACCTGGAGAGACCTGCTATAAACACAAGGAAACCTGAATTACAAATTACTGCACATCATAGAAATTGTGTAGCAAGCTTTTTAAAATACCAATGCTGCCAGAGCGGCGCTTTGCAATTTATCCCTTCACGGCTGTTAGCTGCGCTGCACAACTGTGATTTATTTGGTATAAGAGAAGTTTTGTTTAGAGAGATAATGAGCAGGCTTTCTCTTTTAATGATTTAACACGGCACAGTGGAGAGGAGAGGGAGAAAAGCACATATATTTTTCATACCTTTAACTGCTCTGCAGAGAGTTTGTAAACGAAGGAAAACTGGAGGTGCATTAGCAAGAGCAGCTAACCACCATTACCAACCAGCATTTCGAAACGATTAAAAAAACAAGATTTTTGCTTTGGAGTAGCTCAGGGAACGGTAAGGTTAGGGTTAGAGTCCTGCTGCAGCAAAATAAAAATGAAAATCAAATAGTGAGGCAGACATACAAACCTCAATGCTGCCTTAAGGATAGTCGCAATAAATTAACAATAAAATATGTCTCTACTAGGGCCCGACAAATTGATCCGCCATCCAATTCTTCAAAGATGGGCCAAAATCATCGGCCAAATTACCAATATTTGCCAGTTGGTTTGACCTTCATATACTCGAATCATTTACAGCAGTTGTACTCTGGTCTCATTATTTTTTACACAGGGATCTGTACCAAAACAATGTATCCTTAAAATATGAATAATTAAATTTGTTGATAAGGGCATTCAAAGGGGGATGTGGGTATTTTTAATCCATTATAAAATACAGTATTGTCATTTTTTTTTCCCTGCCAAAAATCATCATCAAAAAAATCCGTATCGGTCGAATCCTCGTCCATACCTTGTTCATTATACCCCTTTCCTTTCATCTCAAACAAAGGACAGCATTATTCTCTCTTCAGCATTTTTCAAGTGAAGATTTGAATACCAAATCAAAGCAGTTAATTAGAAAATATAATGAAGCTGAGTGGCCTAATATTCAACATTACTCTGACTCTTTGAGCTTTAGGCTTCCAAACACTGAAACTGCCATCGGCACATCACAATGATGCCTTCTTCCAAAAGAGAATTAATTTAATGATTGATAAATAACTTAATCGCTATGCTCTTGAAAATGAGAATGTGATGTTGGAAAGAACAATGTTTTGCTGTTTAGTGTGTGTGCGCGCG
>NW_017806059.1:1921919-1922602 GCF_001891065.2 Hippocampus comes | reverse complement strand
TCATTTGCTGTGTTCAAAGACAGGTTCAAAAGTAAAGTACAAAAAAAAACAACAAAAACTAGATACAGAATTAGATTCAAGTTGGTCAATTGATTAAATGGTGTAATGTAACGGAATATTGATTATGAATGTGCTAGTGTGTGTTCTTACGTAGTCCCTGTACATACCGAAAATCGTAGGCATACGTAAGTACATTGCATATACAGTGGGAAGAACAATTGATACACTGCTGATTTTTTTAGGTTTTCCCACTTACAAAGCAGGTAGAGGTCTGTAATTTGTATCAAAGGTACTCTTCACCTATGAGGGACAATATCTAAAACAAAAATACAGAAAATCACAGTCCATGATTTTTAAATAATTAATTAGCATTTTATTGCAGGAAATAAGTATGTGTTACCCTATCAAGCATTGAGAATTTAAACTCCCACAGACCTGTAAGTTCTTCTTCAAGAAGCCCTCCTGTTCTCCACTCATTCCCTGTATTAACTTCATCTGTTTGAACTCTTTAACTCAAAAATCAGCAGTGTATCAAATACTTGTTCTCCCCACTGTAAGTGTAAATGCATTTGTATACATGTGTAGAATTATATGTTGACTTGTTTCCTTTTCTTTTCAGAATGAGACATCCAAAATGAATGATCTATTATTATATTAATATCAAACAAGTTAAAATAAAAAAA
>NW_017806059.1:1905897-1921682 GCF_001891065.2 Hippocampus comes | reverse complement strand
ACACACACACACACACACACACACACATACACACACCCCTTCCATAGCTTGGAAATGTTTCGCTTGATCTCACATTAGGGTTTGTACTGCACACATACAGGTGGGACTTGCTCTGCCTCTAAATGATCCCTTAATGGAACAGTGTGCACTGGAGCTGGCAACTCGATGGGGCGCTGCCACTGCCAATGAGAACTTTGCCTCAATCAATCCGTCAAGGCCCATCACCTGCCGCAGCAGATGATCCAAACACCCCTTTGGTGAAGCAAAGTGAGCTTTTAATGTACCTCCTCTTAGACTAGAGGACACACACACACACACACACACACACACACACACACACACACACACACACACACACACACACACACACATATGGGCATGCACATCAGTACACGCTCAAAAATGCAGCATGTGAAATGGTGTTTGTTTCATTCACATGTTTGACATTGATCAGTCATCAAAGAAAACACGTGAGAGTAGATCAACTGCTTGCCTTCCACCAGAGCAAGAAGGGAAACAAAATCGATGTGGATGTTTTATTTATTTATTTCCTCCCCTATATCTGTTACCAACATGTTCGGGATTTCTCTATTAGCGGATCCGAGTGATATTGATTGCAAAGTCACAGCTTGCTGTCAAGCAAAGCGACAGCACTGTAAACTGGTTTTGCCTTTGCTCTTCTTTGACGTTTCTTATCTGCAAAGTTTTATAGGATTATTCGAAACCTTCTTAAACAAGTTCCACAGAGCTGCTGGAGGGGTTGTATGACATTTTGGTGCAGATTTTGATTAATTAAAAAAAAAAAAAAGTTCATATATGTTGGGACAACCTTTATTGTTATTGTATATTATATATCAATTGCAGGGGGATTAGGGATGCATGGTCAAATGGCATCCATAGAATAAAGTCTAAATAAAGTTTCAGTCATGAAAGCATTTTTTATTTCCGTGTATTCTACCGGGATGATGTTTTTTTTTGGGGGCGGGCGGGGGCTTTGTCTCGTACTGGAGAAGGTGCCATTGCAGTATTCCATTATTTCTTTGCTTTTCTTGTGTGACTTTTTCTTGATTATTTATTCAATAATCTTTTCATCACGACCACTACATCTGCAGTTGATACTCCACTTGTTCCCCATCCTGTACTACAAACCTGCTGTAAAGTGTTTAACACTTTCAGACTGTAAACTTGTTCGAATCCATACTTTGTCAGTCTTTATTCCCAAGTTCCACCGTCATGAGACAGTGACTGTCGATCAACAAATGTCTTATGTTCTGTCTTCTTGTTCCTGTCTGTTTATATGTTTGTCTGACATCTCAGCGCTGCAGGCTTGCTGTCAGCCAAGTGTCAGTTTCTGTTCTTCCATCTATTCACTTGCCTGTCAAAGCTGCTCAGATGAGACATGTCTACGTACTGTACCTCCGATGTTTCCACTTTGACAGAATGGGATGAAAAAGAAAGGAAGAAGTCATTTGATTCCATTTACTCAGGAAATTAACTGTGTTTTGACATGGCAAGGTTTACACAAAATAAAAAATGATGCTAAAAAAAGTAAAGTAGGTGAAGAAGTGCTTTTTTTTTGGTTTTGTTTTAACAAAAATGTGATTACATGACAAAGAAAATTCTTGTCGTGCCATTCTAATGTGTCCAGACTCTCTTATCTGCTCTGCAATCGGTTTCATCCAATGGGCTTTCGGACACTGTTATAACATTCAACATTGCGGTGGCATGAATCACGTCATTTCACTTAAGACAGGCATTTTTCACTGGAGGGTACTTCAGATGGTTCTGTGCATGAAGTATTTTCAACTGAGAGCAGCCGATTTAGGTTGAATTTAAAAACATCCACCTATATGAGAAAGTAAGGACAATCTTCACGTGAGTGCTGGATTTGAGTGGTGGTTCTTTTTTTTTCTTTTTTTTTTTTTTAATGTTTGAGAAGATTACTTCTACAACAGCTCAGCTGCTTAACATGTCAAGTGCCCCGGTATAACTTCAGTTGTGTTATATCAATACAATTGACTGAAGTCTGCCCATATTTTGTTTCAATCATACTCTTTGATAAACTCACGAAGTTATTAACATTAAAGGAAATCCGCAGCATATTATTTTGTTTATAAATAAAAACAAAATGAGTTATTTCATCTTTTTTTGTAATGGAGTTTTAACATTTTAGAAAATAGCTCTACAAGCGTACCTTTTCCTTAAAATGATTGGAGAAAAGCTGCATGTAGAATTGATGATAAAGTATGTCAATGAGAGATTTTTTTTCAACTGAAAATCAAATGAGAAAATAACAAATGGAAGAAACTGTTTAATGTGAATGAAAAGCCATATGGGGTTATAAAACGGCAAATGTGGCGCAGATAAAGGTGGATGAAGAGTTTGTCGTGTCAGAAAAAGATGAACATGAAGGTGTTTGAGAGTGAGGGGGGGAGTGTACTGAGGGGAGCTACCCGCTGCTGATGGCAGTCTGAGTCAGTGAGGGATGGAGGGCGATCCAGCTGTGACATTAAAGCAGCAGGTGGAGGCCATCATTAGGACGGGCACAGAAGGCTGTGGCGTTAGCAGACCATTTCACAATTTGTCTGTCGGTTTGGTGCCTCTCTTCAAAAAACGCTGCAGCCCCGTGCTTGGCCTTTCTCCTATTTTATTCCCCCATTGTGACAAGTCTGTAGTTTCAAGCCAAGCTTTGGCATCTTCACTGAGAGAGGCAGCTCTCACATTCAGCTTCCAATGTCTTTAAACTGAAAGATTTCATAGAATTAGTTTAGCATACCAAAACAAAGTCATGGACCTACTGAACATGAGTATTTCAATTTGAAGTGTACTTCATATAGACATAGTGGCTTAGGAATTACCAACTTACTATCTTATACTTTTGCTGTACATGGAAAACATTGGGACACATTGAGACAACTGATCAACATTGCCAGCCTTTCTTTCCACGTGTTTACATCTGAATCAGAACTGAAGAAGAAGCCCCAAATGTTTTAATCCACCTGGTTTTCATGTGGTTTGCTACCCAGATCTATTTTACACTGATTATTCAATCAATAAATTGAGGTGATAGTCTACTCTGAGCTTCAGTTTTGCCTGTGAAAGCTACATGGATAATTGTGAGAGGTGTAACCAGCACAAAACTAGAGAGCTGCCTGTGGGTTTGAAAAGCAATTGTGAAGGTCGGAGCCGAAATCTAGCATAGACTCGCACAACCATTCCAACAATTTGAAATGCTCTGAGTTAGTTTATAATGTAGAAGAAAGAGTTTTAGAACTTGACAAGAAATTCCCACTCGTCTAGCCATATGTCCATCAATGAAAGGAAGTTGCTGTTATCTGTCTGAATTCTGAAATTATGCATCTAGCCACCAAACGTTGGTGTATTATGATAATGTATATGTGACCAAGCGCTAGGCACGCCTTTTGTAGTGCACTCAAGAGTGAGTTTGTGCAGATTGGGGCTTAGACATATTGTTGTGCTCCTGGGGGCCTTTTCTTAGATCTTACATTGCTTCCAGACCTGTAGATGGTCCTATCGAGGAACACCATTAGTCAAATGAAGTTGTTTGTATCAAATATTGACACGTTATCTCTTCATCGTCAGCTGGTGGGAGGGAAAAGAGAGAGAAAGATTGTAAGTGTGGGTAATTGAGCCGTGTCTCCCATGCTTATCGGTAAAGCTCCGGCACGTCACGGACCTAACGAGCTGTGGCGCGGCGATTAGTCTGAAGGGAAAGTCGAACGTGAAACGCCACGGCCTCTGTCTTCCTTTTTCTTTTCTTTTTTTTTCATATCTGCTATGGATATTATGAGCCTCCCTGGAGGGCATAGGCACAGTCTTATTAGCTCATTTCACGGGGAAAGAGAATTCATATGAATGAATGGCATGTTAAAGTTTCCCTTTGTTACAATAACCATCAAGGCTGATGGTTCGGGTTGATTATGCAGCCCAAGGCATCGAGAAAACAAGTCGAGGCCTTGACCTGGAACGGCAGAGAATCCCTACCCACCTAAAGCAGGAAACTGATTGACATATAATAAGTGTTTCCCTTTCAACATCTGGACGTGGGATCTTTTTGGCACATATATTAGGAGTGCAATGCTTTATTTTTTTTTGACCGATACGGTATGTATCGATATAAGGTGATTCGAGGCAAAGCGAAATATTGCTTTTTTGAGCGATACAATTCAATACGATAAAGGCTATTTTGATGCGCGGGTTAGGGCTTTTCTGCAAATGAACCTATGCTCATTACTCCAAATAAAACTGCAAATAAACACAATACAATGCTGTTTCATTGGATTTTATTTTAAAACCCACTTTGCTTTACTGACTGCAAAATGTAAAAACAAAAACATTGATATCGGATTAAGCTCTCCTGATAATCTAGTTTAAACAAAGTGAAACAAAACAAGCTAGTTCTCTTTTTATAAACTAACTGTGACCTTATTATCAGAATACACTGGTTCTTTTTATGCATTAAAACAGCAATGTGAACAAACCCTTTTGATAAAGTACGTCATATATCTGAACAATATTCAACAATGTCTTCTTCTGGATCAAAAAAAATATCCACAGCCATTAAACTTTATATTTTATATTTTCCACATTAAACTAACCTACTACTGTGATTAATCTCTTCAACCCTTTCATGCACCCTGTAACTTGACAACATGGGAAGCTGTCCACTGTAGTAACTGCTGTCCCTGAAAGGGTTAAAGAACAACTGTATATAATAGTAAACAATTTTGCCAAAGGCTTGCATATTCTGTTGCAAAAATATCAGCTGGTCTCCATGGTCTGTAAGTAAGACACTTCATTGCGTGCTCTGCAGTAATAAGTAATTCTTTGAGCATGAAGACATTTATGATCGAGTTTTTGAATGAATAAGGCAGCAACAAGTTTTTGCTCTGTGCCGCTGTGGATTCATGACAATTTTGTTACCGTTTGTGATACCATGGCGACAGCCAACTCTCATCGACCAATAGTTGTGCTCCCGTTATATTTCACTCGGCATTTACAAAGGCAAAACACGGCAACCATCTTGTCAAGCCAATCTTTTTTTGCAAAACGCAAAGTGTTTCCACATAAAGTAACGCATTGCTTAAAAATGTCTTTCTTCCTTTCCGCCATGATCTATGGTGATCGTTTAATATTTGTTATCGATGTTGCATACGACGAAAATCTCCAGGCTCAGACCAGAGATGATGTGCATGAGTGAAAAACGTATAAACGTTTATTATAAAATTATATTCAAACCTGAATAAAACATGATTGGGAATCGGGAATTTGGAGTATAGAATTATTTTGGTAATTGGTCATTGATTTATAAAAATGATGTCTATGTGGCCAGCATCGATGTGCACTATTCCAGTGCCTATCGACGTAGCGACTTATCGATAAATGGATTAAACAGATGTATTATCCATCCATCCATTTTCTGATCTGCTTTATTCTCACAAGGGTCACGTGGCATGCCGGAGCCTATCCCAGCTGTCTTCGGGCAATAGGCAGGGTACACCCTGAACCGGTTGCCAGCCAATCGCATGGCACATATAGACGAACAACCATCCGCGCTCACACTCACACCCAGGGACAATTTTGAGTGTTCCATCAGCTTGCCATGTATGTTTTTGGAATGTGGGAGGAAACCGGAGTACCCGGAGAAAAGAACATTCAAACTTCACACAGGAAGGCCGGAGCTGGAATCGAACCCAATACCTCTGCACTGTGAGGTCGAAACGCTTAACCACTAGCCTACCAGGCCACCAGATTTATTTTTACTCCTCTACTATGTATGCACAACGTGTGTCATTGGATGTCTAGCATAGACATTGATGTGTATGTCAATCAGAGTTCCCACGTATCCTAGAAAACCTGCAAAATGATTGACACATTTTCCAGTCACATGGAAAATTAAAAAAAAAAAAGTTGAGTAGTCCTGTAAAATTATTTTTCCTGCCTCTGCTTCTCCCTGCCTTGTTAGTGAATGCAAATGGTATCAACAGAGATATGTCTCTTTTCAGTTGTCTTCAATGGGCAAAGTTGAGCTGTCGCGCTTTTCTGCTTCATCTCTGCTTTGAGTTGGCACAGTGCCCCACGTGATAAAAAACAATCAAATTGGGTATTTCCTGATACCGGTTCTTGCCTAGTGTTTCCATATGACTTTGTTGCTATGTTTACCAACTTTCAGACCCAAGTTAGGATTTAGTTGTTCCCAAAATGCACTAGAACTAGTGACTCGCAGTTCAAGAGTGTTGCTTTAGCGCTGTATATTGAGTGTAAGGGTTTTCTTCCCCTGTCTTTCTCCTATTTTGAGTGGCAGAGACCTGTAGTGGTTGTGCTATCACTTTTGGCTGTTCCCTTTGAGATGAAATACATCTCTGGTTTCAGTAGAGCCGCAGTGACCACGACTTTTAGATAGTGCTGGGTAACAGGTAGTCTTCAGATATTGGCATCGCGTCAGTACTGAAGGAACACAGTCAAGCTGTCACTGATGGTCACCCATTTTGCGGACTAATGACTAGAAACTTAATATGTGACCAAGCGCTAGGCACGCCTAAAATAATAATGGGACTACTGTAATTTCCGGACTATAAGCCGCTACTTTTGTCACCCACTTTCAACCCTGCGGCTTATTGAATGAGGCGGCCTGTTTAAAGATTTTTCCAACGGCCATCAGGGAGCGCTCGAGGTCTTTGGTCAAAAAAGTTTGGCCACCCCTGGTCTCGATGTTTCAAACAGAGCTTTTTCTTCCCATAATGCCACAGGGTACTTGCACGTTTTTAGAATTAATCTCCTTTTTATCGATGTGTTTGAACGTACTTTGCAGACACGTTCAAACGAGTTTACGAAGTACGTCCCACAGACCATAATGACATTGTACCATATTGCGGAAGCATGGTTAAAATTTTGATGAAGCAGCGACAAACTGATGTTGACTGACTGGCGGATCAGCCGCTGGCGAATGAAAAATGATAGACCAGCAAAATTTCCTGACGTGCCCATCTGTTTTAGTCTTAATGGTCCGCGTTTCACTTGTATGTATGAAATACTTGCTCCATTGTCCAACAGCAGAAAGAAAAAAATGTGAAGGAGAAAAACTTCATTTGGAATTCGGCTCAATTAAAGTACAGTTTATGTGCAGAGCTCAGATTTTTCATGCAGTTTTTAGCTCATGTTACAGCCCTGGGTTCGTTAACATGGGTGTGGCGGTGCTATGGGTGCTTCCATGGTGTTGGGCCTCCCTCCAAGCCATCAGCAGTTCAGTCAGTCTACTGTAGTCCATTGTCCTGATTTACTTTGGAATTAAAGTAATTTTGTATCAATTGTGACAAATCCTCAATATTGATTTATTTCACCCTTTGCAGATAATTAAATTGTTGCTTTTCTGTGTGGTTCATGTGCATATTATTGTAATCATTTTTCAGTTTTAGAACAGCGTGCGCATGTGTGTAGTTTATGCGAGGAGGCATCCTCAGGGCATTAGCCATCACACTGACAGTATTCTGAGATGAATCTCGTCGAGAAAAACGGCAAAGATGAGAATCCGACATCATGCCAGTTTGATTTGTACCCTTCGCTATCAAGGACTGCTAATTAAAATCATATTTTGCATATCCCTTGTCTTTCATGCCATATGTAAATTGCCCCCGTTGCCTTTCAGCGCTCTGTAATTAGCTTTATGAAGGACAGCTGTAATACATAATTAACAGAGATGTTTGCAATGCTCTTTTTCTCTCTTCACTTCGGAACACGATGACTTAAACAAGCACGTTACACACAAACACAAACATTCGGTGTATTCTCAAGGCCTTGCTTTTCTCACAATATTCTTGATGTATCAACAACAGCTGCTCCCAAATATATTAATGATGCTGTTTGTTTCATTATAATGAAGTGGCTACAAAATGTATATGGATCCCTTTTCAAATACCAGGTGATTGTGATCGAAAACAACTCTTTCCCCTGTCTCATGAAATGTATTCTATAGAATTCAACTGAAACAAAATTGAGAGGGGATTTAAAGATAAACTGCTGACTTTGTGGGTGCCTCTCAGAACTAGGGAAGTGGCTGCCTGGTGCTGAATGGAAGCATATTGTTGCCACATACATCTGAAGTGTCAATGGTCAATGTGCGGTTCACATGACAGTAGTTCTTGCATCGTAACTGAATTACGTAATTGAGTTCCATTTTGACAAAAGGTGAGTGATGTGATTTAAACCACGTTGTCCTGCTTTTTATATCTCTTTACAATGATCTCCTTGCTCTGTTAGCCTACTCATGGTTGCCAACAAAGATTTTAAATATTAATCTTTATGATCAACTAAAAAGTGTGAAGTTGAGACAATTCTCTGTGCTAGATGAAGTCTTAAGGACTTAGGATACTTCCTGAATATTATTAATAAAAAAAGGTTAGCTTAACAATTTTAGTGTCATTGATAAAAACATTTGACAACATTTAATGTGTAATTAAGCATGCCGCGGGAATATTCTTGATATAATTTTAAACATGGAAATGGAAATATAGACAAATTGTTCTGGAAGTGAATTTCTACAAACCTACCTTTTTCCACGAGTGTGTGCATGGATGCACTTCTTTGTTGGTTCAAACGGCATCTTTGGGTGGGCAGTCAGCAACTCAGCTTTGCTCAGCACATGTGGTCATACTCAAAATTTCCTCTTACATGCTGGTAGTTTTGGCACAAATATAATGGCATACTGTACAGTTGCCTCTGCCTACAGCAGGCAGAATGCCGGGGTGGGTCAGGGTTTTTTTTTTTGTATTTTCCATCGGTGTTGATCACGTGTCCAACGCATTACATGTATTGTTGCCTAGCCCGAATTGAAGGACAGGATCGATCAGGGTAGAAGGCACTCTCCAAGTGCTTCACAGCAGTGATCTGTGAGATCCCTGGCCAGCTTTTACACTGCCCTCAAGTAGAGAAATTCTTGCAGTGCCTTATAAACATAGTACTGTACTTTGTACACATTCATCTCCTGCATTGACTCCAGTCTCTCCTGCTCTGAATTTAAAGTGAATGAGAAGAATCCCTTTCAATACTTGACGCCCACAAAAGCGCAAACGCCCGTTTTGGACTGTGCCCCGTCTGCGAAAATACCAAAAGAAAGAAAAATCCACTCTTGTGCACGGTTAGATCGCTCTTTGCGGTAGACTTACACTGGGCATGAAAATAGGGCCCTCAGTATTTTTCAGTTTGCCTGTCGGGAGTATGGAAGACTTGTCAGAGTCACTCTCCCAGATTGACTTTGAGGCAGCATTCTTGATGATTGAGTAAGAAAAGGATTGAGGAAAGTGATTATAATGAGGCAATACACTGGAACGTGTTTGAATATTTATACAGTGGTGTTAGTTAGCATTTACCCTCAAGGGCATTGAGGATGGTGCACATTGGGGGACACATTTGTGTGTTTGTGTGTGTGTGTGTGTGCGCGTGAGTGCGTGTGTGCATGCGTGCAATGTAGGTTAATCTGTTCATTATGGCATGGGGACATAAGATTGTGAAATACAGTATGTTTTAGACTCATTCCTAATAGCAAAACACACTAGTCCGCTATGGGAAAAAGATATATGATATAAGACATATGAATAATGATCAAGTCAGAATAGGGGAAAGTGTGCACAATTAGATGGGGCATTGTGAAGGAGACCTGAGTTTTCGCAGTGACAGTTCCAACCGCATGACTGTCCCTTGGTCTCTTTTATGTAGCTCCATCCTCAGTTGGAGATGTGGTCATTGTCTATCTGTTCCACAATGATTGGAAATGATGGGAGTTAAATGAAAAGGCCAGAGGATGAAAACATTGTGGAAGCGTCTTGGATGTCTGAGTATTTAGTCCAGACCTCCATTCATTATGTTTTCATGTGTCGCTTAGGAGACGCAATCAGTCCAGGAAAGTTTGAACATGTTTTGGTCTGTTCAGTACTCAATTTTTTTTTCTCATTTTATTTTGTGTGCTTGCTTATTGAATGTACTCCAGACACACGAGCATGTGCATTTGTGCGCAACTCTTTAACATATTAATGCACATGATGTGGTAAATATGAGAAAGACCAATCATGACAAATTCACCTATGCTCTCATATGTAAAACAGTGCATTGAGTTTACTATGTGATTGACTCTTGCCGTCTTTGTTTACACAGATGGGCCTTTGTAATGAAGAAACACCTCAGCACCCACCTACTTGGCAAACATGGAATTGGGCAACGTAAAGAGAGGTAATGTTTGCAACCTTTTTTCTTTTTTTTTTTCTTTCTACAGTCAGTGGAAATAAAAAATGCATTCTGGAGAATAGCATCTTAAATTAGTACATATTTCAAATGAAATTTAGTTTGAGATATTCCATCTCCTACTTAAGTTAAATAGTCCCATCTGTCTGCTTGTTGGTCTCCTTCTTATACCGTTTTCTCTGTCAAACTTTATCTGGTTCAGCCATTGTTTTACTCTCTGCTCTCCTTCTTGAATTAAAGACCAAGTAAATTGAATTCAGACATTTGTTTCTAAATACATTACACCTGTTTGATGATAACTGTTGAAAGCATGTGCAAAAACCGAGAGAGAGCTTTGTAATACCCAATTATGGTTAAACTGATAATCCACCAAGTCGGTTTTTCAGTTTTTTTTTTGTTTGTTTTTTGTTTTTTTGTGAAGCTAAAACAGCGCCCAGACACACCCTCGAGAGTTTGACTGCAGCCCCTCATTTTCAGCCCCTCTCCCGACTCCCCTGCAGACCTAAATTCTCCACCACCGTTAGCCCAGAAATGAGTTCCATTTCTGTCAAATGCTTATCTAAAGGAAATGTACTCTTAATATAAATATAATGTGTAGTTTAAAGATAAAAATGTCAAATATGTCTTCTCTTTCAAATTAAAAATCCAAAAAGTTGTACAGACGCTCCCCAGCTAATGAACGAGTTACGTTCCGAAGGATCGTTCGTTAGCTGAATTCGTTCGTAAGTTGCTTCAGTGCTATATTTTGTATGGAATGTATGTTTCAGGCTTATATAAGTATGTTTCATGTTTATATAAGCATTATAAAATGAAGTTTAACTTTTGGAAGATGTACTCGAAGGCTTAAGGAGATGATGGGCGATTGCACAGTTTTCTTCTTTTTCTCATCATAAATAATGCAGTAGCACTGTATGGCATCATTCATTTTATTTGCAACCTTTGTGCAACGTTCAATATTTGGGTCTTGCTGCTCGAAGAGTGCGATGGCTTTATCTATGAGCGAAAACCCCTCGGCCAAGAGTTCCGTCTCAAACTTCTTCATGGGGACAGGCGTTTCCTCCTCCTCCTCCTCTCACAGCGCCTCACGTCGATATTAGCGGCGGAAAGAAGTAATACAGTACTCTGAAAAAGGCACGCAATACAAAATCTAACTTACAGCATCTCTGTCCGAGAACATTTTTCGACATACCTGTACCCGCAAAAATGTTCGTATGTACCGTTGTTCGTAACATGAATGTTCGTAAATCGGGGAGCGCCTGTACACTTTTTAGACACAAATGCACACCAAACAATCGTGACCATGTAAATCGTTTGCATCTTAGTGGGATCTTTTCTGGCATGGATCCCATTCATGTGTGAGTCAACAACAATCATCAGGTTCCGTCTTTTTAAACCTGAAAGTACAAGGCATCATCATTTGTCCCAGAGCCCTACAGATGGGTTTTATCTCATCATTAATTATCTATCCTATTTCCAAAAGCTTAATTAGAACGAGGTCATTTGGGAGGGCTTATTAAGTGGAGCAAATTTGGATGAATGTTCGAAGAGAATAGATGTATGGAGGAGGATAACAATTACAAACACGAAAATGGAACATAGGACAAAGAAAGACAGAAAGGAAGTACATGCGTGTGCGTCTGTGTGTGAACATGAAAAAAAAATATCCATGTGCGTGTGCAAGTATTGCATTGTGATGGGTGGCTTGATGATTGATGACTACACTGGTTTTGAAACCCCAGATCTGGATACTAAAATGGCATGGTGGGGGCGGGGGCAGTGTATGTGTCTTGAACTAGCAACTGGGGACCAGTGAAGGGGTGGCTTGAGAGGTGATGAGGATTGTTGTGTTGTGGGGGAAACCAATAGCAGATGTGTGCTGGGTGGCAGGCAGTGGAGAGACAGATTGCAGTGGGACAGTGTCAGGGAGGCAGTTCCATCACCATCTCGATGGCCCTGTTCACTTGATATTTTTAGAACACTGGGGAGAACTGTTAGTCGAAGAATAAGTGGTACAGAAAGAAAACACCTGGTGAGCCATAGGGTGACACATGCAGTGTCTTTAAAGTGTATTCATTCCCCTTTAACTTTTTTTGCATTTTGTGACTTTATAATCACAAATTTGGGATTATTAACCTTTTTTTTTGAAAAAAAAATCTGAAAAGTGTAGCCCCCCTGGACTCTGATACCCCTAGATGCAATCCATTGCAATCAGTTGCCATCAGAATTCACCAAATCAGTAAATGGAGTGAGAGTGTGTGTGTGTGTGTGTGTGTGTGTGTGTGTGTGTGTGTGTGTGTGTGTGTGTGTGTGTGTGCTCTCTCAGTCTAGATAAACCTGTTTTGCGAAGGCCTCAGTTTCGGCCTACATCATAAAATATGTCCGTTTATTGATATGTGGATTCTACTCTCCGTTCCTTTTCAAAAAAATGAAAAGGATGCCTTCACCATAAGATCGGTGATTGGCTCATTTCGCTGTCAATGAAAAAGAGATTCAGCCTCAGACAGATCATCCAATCATCATGCAGAAAAGCTCAGCGTCCGGGCCAGCCCATAAACGCCCACTGTCCATAGACTCCCAGAGACGCTGATTGTCCAATGGGCGGGACAAAACCAGCATTTATCCAATGACTCGTCTCGTTTCAATACATTGGGACAACCTACACTGAACTCTCCAGACGCCCAGCGTCCGCGCGGTCGACGCTCAGCGTCCACACAGTTTAAAGCACAGTGAAGCTGCGGGAATGAATGAGAAGAGAGTCACGTCGTAACCAGTAATAAGAAGCTGATTCGAAACAAAAGTTGAGCGCGTTGTAGCACATGTTTAGTCAATGACATGTCCACACAATTGTACGTACACACATATATTTGATCACTTACTTTTGACATTTTAGGGGACGCTCAGCTTCCCTTGCAGTCTCTGCATTGTATACATAGTTCAGTATTGTACAATAATTAAAAAATAAAGCTGACTATCAAGTACCAAGTACAACTTCATTGTCAAATTTGAAATATCTTCCCTCTCACATTTTTTTGCTGTTTTTTTTTTTTTTTTAATAAATCCTACTTCACGGGTTTCACTTATCACGGGTTCTTTTTGGAACGTAACCCCCTCGATAAACGAGGGATTACTGTCATATTCTACAATATACAAATATTGTGTCTAGATCTCAATGCCAGTAGAGAAATACCCTAAACCACTTGCAGCTGTAATTGCGGAGGACAGTTGCTCTACAAAGTATTGAAGCTAAATATAAACACACACCACATTTTTCACACTTTATATGCCTACATTTTTTTTTAAAGATGCATAATTTATTTTCCACGTCTGAATTATGTGCAACTTTGTGTTGGTCTATCATATTAAATCCCAATTAAAAAAATAAATAAATACAGTTTGTCTCAGTCGTGACTTGGCTACAAAGATGTATTTATTAAAAATGTTGATCCATCTATTCTATAGCAGAGTACATATGCACTGGGGAGGGGACGGTCCGTCGCGAGCAGGTTGCAAATCAACGACTGTAGGGAAACAGTGCGGGGGTTGCTTCGACATGTTGACAAGGAACCGAAAGTTGGGGGGATTTTCCCCTTTTTCTTCTTCCCACCCCGGCCACACTGACTGTCCAATGGCAATTCTTCACCTGATATTGAAGCATGTGCCCCAGTAGAAGGCATCTGGCAACAACCTTATTTAGCATCCAAGATCATTTAATTGTTAGTCGCATGTTTACTTCCAATCCATGTTGGGAGAAAAGAATAGGACAAACTGGATGAGAGATTCAAAGGGATGGCTTTTTGGGTGAGTGCGTGAGCCAAAGAGAGAGCTGAACTGTTATGAAGTGACACAACTGGGTCTTCATTTCTGTCATACCACCACTCCTCACTTGCAGGCACTGAGCCGAGATTAGGGTTTTTTTTTTTTGTTTAGTTTTTTTGTCCCTTTGTCTGTATAAACTGTATGTGTGCTCTTTTATGCTCATGGGAAGCATTCAATGTATCCATGTAAGTACACAAAGATGTTTTTTGTTGACTTGTAACAGGATGTGATTAGATTCATTTCAAAAAGGATCTAACATTGTTCATATTTGCATGTATCGCTAAGCTTCATGAAGTAGGTGATTCCTCCATTTCATGTTGGGGATGATGCAATTCATATTTAGTACATGCACTCAGCAAAAATACATACATGCATTAATTAATTAAATAATAAAGATCCCATACTGGGATCCCAAGTAGGGGGCGCTAAATGTCATATGCACTCACTATAACAGATTGTGTGCGCTGTTGGCAACAGTCGTAAAAGTGGTGCTGACCGGCATATTTAAAAGAGGTTTTTGTGCTTTTGTTATTTAATCTGGCCTGATGTATTTTGTTTATTCTCATGAAATATTATTGTCTTCATTTCATTGTGACAGAAAAATATTATACATGTGTGAGTGTGTATTAGCATGTGTGCATGCATACATTTATGTGTGTGTGTGTTTGTGTGTGTGTGTGTGTGTGTGTGTGTGTGTGTGTGTGTGTGTGTGTGTGTGTGTGTGTGTGTGTGTGTGTGTGTGTGTGTGTGTGTGTGTGTAAGAGCAGGAATGTGTATGTGTGTGTCAAAAGTCCTTGCTTAAAAAACAAGGGGAGTGGCTCAGGCGAGAAGTGACTGACAGCAGCAACCTTGACTCAATTGCTTGTAATTAGTTCTTTCAAAACAGGGTACCTAAAGACAACTGACCTGTCCCGCATACTTGTTTTCACAGGTAATTGTTAAAATGCCAGTAATTTTCACGCTTGTTATAATAAACTGTTTAAACTAATGCACTCATCATTCTTTAAACAGGACTGCTGACAGCTCAAAAGAAAAATATTTTTTTAACTTTTTTTCTTTTTTCTTGGGCGAGAATGTTTTCACTGTTTTAGAGATGTCAAATTGCTACAGCCTGCACACAGTTTGGTTAGCAATTGATGTTGCTGTATTTTACACTTATCTTTAACAGTCAGTAACAGTGTGAAACATATAATAATGACATGTAGGTTATAGCAAAAAGAAAATGGCTAAGTACAACTCCACAAAATCATGGGTGAACATTGCAGTTTTGGTCTGGTTCTCAAAGGAGCAACAGAGGTTGTTGCTTGGTGCTCTTGCTGGATGAACTTTCAAGACCAAAAGCGACAAAGCAATCAGCTGATTTAGCGTGGGTCTCGATGGTGTCGTGGTCCCTAATCTTTTTTTGCGCCGCCAATCGTTTTTACTTTAAGAAGACATTAAGACTCTCCGGTATGGGGACAAAATCCTATACTTTTTTCCTATCACTCGAAATTGATCTCTATGTCTCTTCACTTTTTTACATTTTTAAATGTCATGAGGCCTGGTGTTACAGAAAGCAGACCTTGAAGTCTATTTTTTTTCATTTGTGGGGGAAAGCCTTGCTCTAGGCTGGGATTGCAAAGTCTTGGATTGAATGTGATTAAGATGTTTATGTGTGTGTGTGTGTGTGTGTACATGTATATATATAGATATATATATATCTATATATATATCTA
>NW_017806059.1:1879708-1902939 GCF_001891065.2 Hippocampus comes | reverse complement strand
TATATATATATATATATACACACACACACACACACACACACACACACACACACACACACACACTGTATATCACACTGTATTCTCTATCTTATATATTCAAAATAATTTACAGTGTAAAATATGCTGTTTCTTTTAATGACTGCAACAAGATCTTGTTCCAAGTGGTTGGCACCTCTCTGTGTGCTGTGTGCATCAACCTAACTTTTCATAGGTCGACCATAGTCATCTGATTGGTTCAGCGTGGAGCAGCTGTCATTATCATTGGCTATTTTATTGTCTGACAAAACATGGACAAATTCAATCTATCGGAACCTATCCCCTGTATACTATAAATCTACCAAAGACAAGTTATTTTGTGAATATCTGTATCGTTTTTATTTTCCATCCGGCAAAAACACATTTTGACGGTTCTTTGTAGCCAATGCACGGTGAGACTGGGACGCCGACAAAGGCCACCGCCTCTTCGGTGACCCATGCGCTCTTTAGCCACCATTGTCATGTGGCACATGTTCATGGCTGAGCTCAAGTGAACTGAAAAAATTGGTACTCAATATCCCATTTCACTGGTTCTTCACCCTCAAGATTAGTTTGTGTAAATGTAAAGTATGTAACACATGCTTAAGAACTGAGTCTCAGAGTGACTAAGAGGCAAACCTGACCTGATTGCTACATGAGATGGAATTTCTCAACACTTTTGCCCATGTCGTTTGTAATTTGCGCACGACTGTCACTGTATGCAAACATTTTTTGCTTGTGGTCAAGTGGCTGTGGCAGGGTCGCAGTTTGGTTTTGGGGCTTGCGGCCAGATCCCAGCTTGCTTCACAGTGCAGCCATATTGACTATGTTGGCCGGATGGGGACACAGGGCAGAAGAGTCTTGCCTGGAGTCAGTATTTTGACACTGTAGACCAAACAGAATAGCCCAGGGTCACACACCCCAAAATATACTGCATATAACCACGAGTGTATGCAACACTTTGATTTGTGCTGGGCTAGGGAGGGTCTTCGTTGTGCGGCAGGGAGATAAGAGTTGATAAAACAGACTCTAATTCATTATAATAAAGCCTTTCCCTTAATTATTGATAATGAATCTGCTCTTTCATCTTGCTCTTTCTTCCTTCCCTTATCTGCTTGTGTCAGCACTTTGTCTCTCTGTCTTGATGTTGGGTGGTAAGGCGTAGTGTGTAGCCACCCAAGGGCAGCAGTCAGTAACATCCCATGCTGCCGGTACTGTAAGCAAGTGATTAGTATAGCGAAACACTGGCAAAGCAGCAAGAAAATCTTAACTTCAAAGTGGCTCTCTATGGGATATTTAGCATCTTTAAAGTTTGTCTCCGCTACAGAACACGAACCTCACGAAAAAAAGAATAGTGTACAACATAAAATAGAGAAGAATAACAACAAAACACCAGTGCTAACAGCACTAATTACTATTTTTGTTCTCCCTGCAGTCTGACTTGGTTTGTGTGTCTGCAGTTGCCCCACTGTGGCACTCATGGCCAGGTCTCAGCGACCCCTACCAGACCTTTAGTTTTGTGGGCTGCACGGACAGCGACTTGCTGTTTACCCTACTCAATATTTCATGAAGAATGAGCACACCCAGAATGAAGGATCGCGCTAATATTGCTGTTAAAATTAAGCGATAATTACAATTTCTTAGTTTAAAAGCCATCACAGTCTATAAAAGTTTGATTACTAGAAAATTAGATGCATTAAGTTTTTATGGGTTGCCCTGTGCCATCACTTGGGAATGATTTTTATGCACTTGTCATGGGCATACAGTGCAGAATTGTGCAAGATATGTGTGTTTTTGTGGGTACAGTGTATGAGGGAAGTATACTGCTGACACTCTGTAACACATAAATTCCCACCCCTGTGGTTAAACTCATCATTAGTTAAATAAAACACTGTACTACCATTTTTTTAGAACAGCAACAGTAAGAAAAGTATAAAAATTAGCCTGTGCAATTTGAAGGCGAGTGGTCAGAGATTACTGGATGTATCTCATCGTTTGGCCAGTGTTATCACATACATTGTCTGTGTCAGGCTGTGTTGGTATAAGTCACCGCATAATGCAGCGCCCTGTTACAAGGTGCAGCAGGGCCCTACTGGATCTTATTACAAACAATAATATTAGTTAGCTTTGGACAGCTTGTGCCAGAATTGGAATCCACTTGTCATGTCAAAGTGACATGACCTTGACGTGTGGAATAACCCAAAAAGCAGTAGTTTATCTTCTCACAACAGTGCCTACCTCATCTCCATGGCTAAGGTGAGCACTGCCAGTCCCTTTCGCTTTCGAAGCTCTTCTTGCCGAAATAATTATGTCACCCCTTGCTATTATCCAAGTTACATTACTCAACCAGACAGGAAAAGAAAATGTGCGCAGTTCACCTTGATGTTCATAGCACAAATCCAGGGACTTATACTGCACAATGACACAATTGTGAGGCATCCTGGTGGTAGTGGTCAGACATTTTGCATCGCGGGAATGTGCCAAAAGTGGCCCGTTGCCAGCCTGTTTTTCTTCTCGATTGAAACATTACACTGTCATGGTAGAAATGGATGTTGCCAGGCATCGCTAATGAACCAATTAATCAATGAATTAGCTGAGAAGCGATTAAATTAATGTGAACTGGACGGGCAAGTGGCATTCGTGGATATATCCTGAGGAAGGTGATTAACACAAGCATAACAGGCAGCGATTAACAAGCCACTATTAAGTTGGAAGGCTCCTGTCTAGCTATCTACTGTATCTATCCAGCCACCAGTCTGTATGGATAGTGGATAATTCCTTATAGTGGGCTATATAATGTCAAATAGCATATGACATTGTACAAGGTAGCATTACAAATATTATTTCGCTATAGTAATTTTTTAATCATATCACAACCTTCCTAATCCACAAATTATTTGGCTATTTTAGATGTGACTATTTACAAAATCATCACAAATATTTGCTACCCTCAGTTTCCATAGCATACTATTTTGGCGAAATTTACACATTCACACTGTCAGTCAAAAAAAGTATGTGAGTTGTTGCTGTTCAAAGTCCTCATTTAAGATGAAACATGATCATTTACATTATAGTGATTAAAATGATGCCAGTTATCAGTATTATCACAACATTGCCAACAGGGGGCGACATGGCTCAGTGGTAATGTGGTCGGAGATTAGTGTTTCGATCCATTGCAACCATGTCGAAGTGTCCTTCAGCAAGATACTGATACTTAGGAAAACCAAAGAAAAATGTCATTTGCATTATAATATGGAATGTAGTGTAGTCAGGATAAGTAGCATAGAAGATGGACTTTAAATTGGGTGACATCCATTCATCCATCCATCCATCCATCCATCCATCCATCCATCCATCCATCCATCCATCCATCCATCCATCCATCCATCCATCCATCCATCCATCCATCCATCCATCCATCCATCCATCCATCCATCCATCCATCCATCCATTCTCTGTAGCATCATGGGTGTGCTGTAAGCTGTGCCAGCAGACATTAGCCAAGAGGCAGGATACATCCTGAATTGCTCGCTATTCAAGTACAGGGCACATATAGACAAACCAGCATTCACACTCACCGATACTTTATCGAGTCTTCCATTAACCTACCATGCTTGTTTTTGACATCTGATAGGAAAGCAGAGTACTAAATTGGGTGACGTTATCTTTTTTTTTTTTTTTTTATAAATAAAGGCAACAATATCAACAATGCTATTCAATTGCTTTTGTAAGCTTCTGTAAATTGCTGATGGAGGGGGTGGCACATAAAATCTTCGGTAGGACACCACATTTGGTTGGCGAAAGAAAAAGAAATCCATATAAGGATGTTCAATACCACTTTTTTTTTCAGACCAATACCAGTACGAGTACCAGTACGAGTACCCAACTGCTGAGTATTCACCAACATTGATACCTAGAAACGAATACTGCTAGTTCTTTTGAGACATAAAATTTCTATTAAAACATTGACAGATAATTTTGAAAGACCTTTCACATAATTCAAATAAAAGGTAGAACAGTCTCTGCCAGCATGTTAAGTATGACTCTGTGAAGACAGAAAATAGGGCTTGGTGATCAGGCAGAAAAATGTATCACTGTTTTTTCATAGTAGCCGATAGAGAAATATAATTTTTAGTGTACCGTATTTTCTGCACTAAAAGGTGCACCTAAAAGCCTTCCATTTTCTTAAAAACTTACAGCGCCTTAAAATCCGATGTGCCTTGTGTGTGGTTATTACGGTAATATGTCCACCCCAAAATGGCTCCTTGCTGGAGACATGCTTATAACACAGAGTTCAAACTTAAGGCGATTGGGTTACGCAGTTGAACACGGAAATAGAGCAGCGGCAAGAGAGTTCAATGTTAATGAGTCAATGTTACAACTTGCTGTTGGTTAAATGAACTGTGTCGCTGCTTTATTAAATATGTTTTACTGACATTTGATCATTCTGTAGCAACGCCACTCAACAGCTAAGCTATCTTAGCTGTTGCCGTTTGTTCAAAGCGTCTTTTATCTGTGACGTGGGTTGCATCGGGGCTGATTGGTTGAACCACGTGCGTACGTGCTTACGCTCACGCGCGCACAGCAAAGAACAGCGGACTATGGACTGCTGAGGCGCGCTTCACTCGAGTGGCGTTGCTACAGTTCTGTTGGCATTTCATTGAGCGTAGCTCCATCTAGTGGATGCATTGTAGATTGCGTTTTATAGTGCGGTGCGTCCAATATATGAAAAAAATTACAAAATAGGCCATTCATTGAAGGTGCGCCTCATAATCCAGTGCACCTTTTAATGTGGAAAATACCGTAATTAAAATGCTAATACAATACAATCAAGTGGTGGGAAAATTCCATGATTTTTAAAAAATATAAGTACACACACCGGATAAGTGGTAGAAAATGGATGGATGGGCTGGATGGATAGATGGATGGATGGATAGGTACACACAAGTGCAAAAAAGTAGGCAATAAGTGAGTATAACACTACAATACACAAGTAAAAGCACAATGGTGCCTTTAATGTCTTAAACACATAATAGACCCGATTAATGCACCAAATGATGACATTCTATTTTTCCCAGTCGATAAAAGCAGGCAAATTTGTAAAATAATATATGCATGAAATACCATAATGGAGAAAATCATCTTACCACTCGAACCGAGTTAGCAAATGGACATAGAATGCAGACTTGTAGACATGCAGAAATTTATATAGAAAATCAATGTACACTACAGTACACATTTGAGTAGCAATGCACCAGTAATATATTCCAAGCATTAACATGAACTTAAAAACAAAGTTATTGACAGAAATTGCAATGGACATATGAGTTTCTTGACATGGTTGCATATTGCCAGTGTATCCCTGCTTGTCCGGGGTTAAAAAAACAAAACCAAAAAAAAAAAAAAAAAATGAATAAACCAAAAAAAAAAAAAAAAGGGAACGAAATATGCCTGGTCTAAATGTTGCACTGTATTTTCCGCACTATAAAGCACAACTAAAACGCATTCAATTTTTTCAAAAGCCTACAATGCGCCCAATATAAAGAGCCTGTAACTCTCTTTATATTCCCAATTGAGTTGTTTTCCTGTTAATGTTCCTATGCCATCTTGTGGTGATTATTAGCAGGAACCAGTCGTAACATAAAAGGGTCACTCAAGCAGACAACGACTTTGTGAGCTCTGCGCAGCCATTAGAAAACGAAGATGATTCCAAAAGCATAGTTGACTACTGTCTCAACAAAGGAGAGAGACAAGCAAGACTTACACGGATACTTAGCCCCTAGTGGATGTGAGCCCATGAAGTTTGTGTGCCTTTTTGTTGAATCATTTGCCTTCATAACGTTTGTCTTTAATTTATTGTTTTGTAATGCCATATGTATTTATATGCTTCATGTCCGTGTTTGTGACCAGTTCTCATTGTTACAGCTGCAGCGGTTGTGAAGCCTCAAAATAAATAAAGCTAAACTGTATTGTATTTCCTTTAGCGTAGCACCATCTAGTGGATGCATAGTGCAGCCGCTATTGTATGCGCCTTATAATGCAATGCGCCCTATACAGTAAATATTCTCTAGTGCGGACTCGTGTTTGCGCTGTCCAATTTGTCCTGATAACAGAAATTCCTCATTTGGGAAATGAGCATGGTACATGTCCTTTATGAACCTGCAAGTATGTTGACAAAATGCACGTGTAACAACACAATCAATAAAATACAAAAATATACTGTCCAAAAACTGTTTATATAACAAAAACTGCAATACAGGTGTATCCAAAAAAAATCACAACAGTAAAATACGTACAGTATTTTAATGTTTATTTTTTTTCTGTCTTGGGAAAAAAAATGTGTCTATTTTGGATTGTTTTGTTGGATGCATTCTTTGGTTTATGACAATGTTTGCCTGCGTGTCATACAGTTTTCTTGCTAGTTGCAAGTAACTGTCCCGTTGATCACCGATGTCTGGTAATTCTTGTGCATACTAATGGATTTGTTGCCATTTGCTCTTCTACGTTTCGATGCCATGACCTACACGACGTAAGTGAATAAAGTTAAAATCTTTCGCAATTGCAGTAAAACGCACGCCAATAAAAAGTCACTTACACGTCTTCGTTTCGAATCTGATGAATGAAAATGGCGAAGCGAACACGTTTCTTCGGTCCTGTCGAGTGGGTGCTGCTTTTAAGCTAGTGCCGCGTTCTACAGGACGTTAAGTGAATAAAGTTAAAATCATTCACAATTACAGTAAAACGCACGCCAATAAAAACTCACTTACATGTCGTCGTTTCGAATCTGATGATCGAAAAACGCGAAGTGAAAATGTGTCTCAGCGTCGTCGTTCCGTAGCATCGGGTGGGCGTTGCGTGTATTTAAGCTCCCGCGGCATGACGTCTCAATCCGGGTTACGGGTAGTGGAATTTCCGCTTACGTAAGTTCCGGTAACATGTCATATCGTAGTCAAAATGTTAATGTACAGGTTTTTGTTCCGGGTGAAGGAAATTCCTTTTCTTAGAATTCCGGGGATGGGAATATTTACTGTATATAAAAACAGTTTTAAAATCGGCCATTCATTGGAGAGGTGCCTTATATTCCGAAGAGCCGTATAGTGCAGAAAATACGGTACGTTATTATTTGTCGATTTTTGCAATTGGCGGGCCCCGTCCCCCATGAGTAGTGAAGGTCCATTGTACATATTTATTTTCCAACATTTATCATTTCTCTCTTTTGGTTCTGTGTCTGACACCATGACACGATCTTTTCTTCGGCTTTTCTCCTGGCTTTTAACACCAGCGCCACCCAGTGTCAAAAGGCATGCAGAATTTTTACGCCGGACAGATTTTTAGAATATAACGCAGCCCAGTAAATAACAGGCCTCAATTCCAGCACAGCCTGTTGCCGAGCTTTGCCTGGTCGAGATGTTATACATTATTTGGTAGTCCACCCACCACGCTTGAATCAAGGCATAATGATGAGAGTGGGGTGAGGTTGTTTTGGGGCTCCCTTGATTATGTGACATCCTCCGGAAGAGGGCTGTCGGAGTTTTCTCCATTACTTATAGGGGGGGCAAAGAGGCCTTTTCACTATTGAGATTGTCACTCTCAATTTGGACTAACAGTAAGCATGCACAAGGCCTCCTGGATATTCCACCCCACCTGCGTTCACCCTGCTCCCACTCACCTTCCACTGATGCACACACACCCAGACTCCCCTCCCCTGCAGCAGATTGCTGTGGTGACAGTTTGATTAGATCATCAATCGTTGCTGTTAACAGCGGTTTTCCTGAGCACCTGGACGCCAGGTCACAGCGGGCTCAGAGCTGCCGCTGTATCCCTGACCCGGAGACACGTTTGCCTGAATTTGTGTGTGTGTGTGCGCTTAACATACTTTATATGCCCTGTGTTCTTCATAGTATATTATGCAAATACGTCTGCATGTGCATGTTCCTTATACCCATGCACAGGTAGAGAATAAAGTGTTTCGTTTGTAATCTACAGAATGTCTTCCTGTATCCGGGACTATATCCTGTACAGTTTGTTAAGAATATTTTTTTTTCAAACATTTCTTTTTCTGTTTATTGTACATTAGTCCTGAACTTTGTCTTTTGAATGCAGAAATGGGGTTCCTCATGATGCCACTAGTAAACCCTGGTTATTTTACAGGCTGTCATAAACTTCTACGATCTACTTCTAGACGTCTACTATCTTGAATGTCTTTTTGCTCATTTTGGTCCCATATCCTGTGGTGTAAGCATAATTGTCTGTACTATGTCTCGTCGTTGCATCGCTCCGCGCTGTCCCTACTATATGGCCATTCATTTGTGGGATTTGAAGTAGAAGATGGGGGAATTAGAATAATGTGGGACATTTCTTCATATCCCTCAGCAGTGTTTGTATTTTTAATATATTCAATTATTGCGATGTGAGCAATGAACTTTAGTTTTATCAACAACCTTTTCTGTCTCTCACTGGTTACACTGATGTGACTTTAATTCATGACAAAGTTGTACAAAGTGGCTCAACTTGTGACAGTTAACGTATGGCCCATGTTTCACATTATTTAATGTGTTATGCTATGCATTACTTAAAGGCTTACATATGTAATATAAGTCTGATCATTATGTGGCGCTCCAACAATCGTGATTGTCTGATTTCCGTGGAAAAGTACGTGACCAGCATATGTCGATCAATGTCTTTCATTGACGATCACAGAAAATTATCACAGCCTGAAACGCACTGTAGACCAGCCTGAGTGCAGTGTAGCATCCCCTCCCCCTTTCCTAAACACTGCACTGGAAGTATTAATCGAATGTTTTTTTAAAGAAAATTCTGACTCATCAATTAATTGAAAAACCAAGCGACAGATGAATAGGTTATGAAAATCATTAGTGTGTAGCTCGAAATTGAAAATTGTGCAGCTAATCCATGAGAATCGTATAGGAATCTTGATCAGACAATCTCACTTGTGGATGATCAGTATCAAAATTGGCAACATAAGTTCCTGTTCGGAACCCCACTAAATGTAACTGCAGCATTAAACACAAATGTGTGTTCAACAAAAATAAAAACAGAATACACTGAGGGCAGCACAGTGGTCGACTGGTTATCACGTCCCCTCACAGTACCGAGGTGCATAGTGCATAGGCTCTGGCACGCCCATGACCCTTGCGAGGTTAAACGGATTAAAAAAATGGATGGATGGATGGAAGAATACAATGACTTGCCTCCACAGATGTATACGTTACCAACTCCATTGGCACTAACACAGCCCCATACCATCACAGGCTGGTTTTTGAACTTTGCATCCCGAACTAAATGATAAATTGGCTTTGTAGTGTATTCAATGAAATATAGGTTGAACATAATTTGTCAATACTTGTATTCCGTTTTATCTATGTATAACACAAAATCCCAACTTCACTGGAATTGGGTTTGGAAAATCAACCACTTTATTGGATATGCATGTGTAGCTAACCCATGAAATGTGAATAGCAATCTTGTGAGTGGGACGCTGATGGCAATGCAGATCCCCAAAATAAATGAACTTCACGACATTCACATTGTGGAGATAGACACACCGTGAAATATATGTACTATTGACATCTTACATTCACGCTATTTCTCTAACAAAGCCCCGAATAGCCCAAATCACTGCACAGAGGACGATGAAGGCGGCAGTGTCTCCTCTGTCCAGCTCTGCAGCCGCTATCCTACTTTCCCCCAACCAAATGACCAAGATTAATGGAACCTCTGCCATTTTTAATTAGCACAGCCGCAGTCATTAATTTTGTCTGCCCCACTCCAAATACAAATATTATATTTGTGGGAAAATATCTTGATTTATTTCATTGTCGTCTCCAGTGGCGTGAGATGAATAGCCTCCCATCATTGTTGTTTGCAGGGAAGAGAAAAGGAATGGGAAATGATTAGTGTAGTGAGTAGGGGGTATTGAGAAATTCCTTAGGAAGGGCTTATGTCACTCTCTGTGCTAGACATGGAAAGGATATGGCACAGAAAAACATGTCGAGGGAAAGGCCGTTCTTGGTCACGGTGTTTTTACTCAATGACTTGACTGCAAATGTCACAGCTTTACCTCAACCCCCTGAAAAGAAGAGAAAAAAAGCCTGATTCAAGTTGAACCAGACCAACATTTAGAATTATTTGTGAGACAAAGTGCACACTGCGCATGAACATTATTTTTATTCAATTGGAAAATCAAAAGGTTAAAAGCAATTTGGAAGGCACTTGGAGCTCCCTTGGAAACATCTTGCAAATATTATATATATAAATTCCATTCCATAAACTGCGTACAAAATGGGACACAAAAAATTAGTATAGTGTGCTGGGGATTTGACTTCATTTCCGTGATCAAATAATCAGCAAAGCAAGTTCATTCAACACACAAACCAATGCACCTTTTGCTGGAAGACAATTCCTGCTTGCTTAACTCGGGGCACTACATTTATTACACATTTGTCTGTCAGAGTTGTTTTTTTTTTTTTTAAGGGCTGAGATTGCCGTCCAGCAGTTTGTAGTCCAAGTTGGCAGTCAGGTTTGGGTTTCTGGCTCCATGTTCGACTTCACGTCCTTCAATACAACTAATGCACTATGCAACAACACTTAATCCATATAAATAGGTGTTGAAAGAAGCATAAACAAGCATTAGTGTATTCATTGTGTTTGGCAACCACTGCTGGATCCTTTTGTCACACACCAAGATAGATAGATTAAGAAAAGGGGGAATTAAAAAAAATAAAACCAACACGGCAATTCATATATAATTGACCTTACAAAGGTGTGGTTTGTTTAGCATTTATTTGTACTTTTTTAAAAGATGTGCATATCTGATTGAGATGGATTATAATTGCTTCATAAGTTGAAGATGTGCATTTTTCACTTATTCATCATTTAATTCCTGCCCTGCTCAGACACATACACCCACCCACCAACAATTCTACCCTAACTGCCACAGCTCGTATATGCCCATTGACTCCAGAGAGAAGTGGGAGAAACATCTTGAATATTTTATGAAGCTTGGGGACCCCACCTCTGTCTTCCCCACCCAACAAACTGACACTGCTGCAATGTCCAGTACACAAACACCCACACACAAGCATGTACGCGCGCGCGCGAGCACACACACACACACACACACACACACACACAAACAGAAATAATGTTTTGAATGCAATCATTGTCAAAACCAAACAATGTCATTTATCAAGGGAGCATTTGGGAGCATATAATAAGTTTCACATTATTAATACAATTTTTCATCCTCTGTCATGCCTATCTGATTTATGGCACACATGTGATCTAAGGTGATCATTGAATTACAATTCCAGTAATAAGAGAGAGAATGGACCTGCTCTTTCACTTGTGCCCGCTGAAGCACACACAGACCCACACTTAACACACACATACACACACTTAATTCTGGATAAATGGCCTGTTGTTGCAACGTATCGCAGTTTCGTACGAGATAGAATTACAGCCATCGTGTTGTAGTCAGGCCGAAGAGCTAATTTGCTGTTACTGCTATCTATGAGCTAAACATTTTCCCAAATTTCTGAAAAGGAAGAAAAGGGAGGAGAAACGCAAAATCAAATATGAAAGTAACTTGACTCACGTAATTGGATTAGAGGCAGTGCTCATTAATCTGAAATCATTTTGGAGAGTAAACATGAGTGGCCCGTTTGAAGCTTCACTATCAACACATTGTTGTTCCAAGGCCAAATGATTTATTGCCCCATGTTGTTCGATATGTTTTCTGCACTTTCTATGAAGTGACAGCCATTCCGGTCACCGAGTCAGAGTCGAGTCAAACTCCCCTTTGTGATTATGATCCAGACCCATGACCCACAGGAAGATACTAATAGGGCACCAAATATGATTCAATAAACAAACGTGAAAGTGAATTCTTTTGGCGATGATGAGATAATAAAGACAGACTCCTCTCATAACATTTAGATCTTGTTTGACTAAGTATCTGCCCTATTAGCAGTTTTGTGTTTGCCTTATCGCATTAGCCTGATGTTGAGGGCCCGGTCAATCAGCGTCATGCGTCATTCTGTTCTATTCTGAGCAAATTTAGGGATGCTGCTAATTGGATGAGAGGAGACTCGAGCCCCAGTTAAAGATTATGATAACCGGTCGAGCAACTCTCATCCTCAAAGATTTTGAAAACGCCAGCTCACTTCTTGAGTTCCACAATGTATAACTTTTTTTTTTTTAATGATTCTGTTTATACCCAATTTCCAGGTCTAGCCCCACCCCTTGGCATCTCTTTACCTGAAAGTGCTGATTTGCAGGATCCATCCATTCATCCATCCATCAATTATCTGAGCCGCTTATGCTAATGAAGGTCGTGGGTGCGCTGGAGCCTATCCCAACTGTCTTTGGGCAGTAAGCGGGGTACACCCTAAACTGGTTGATAGTCAATTGCAAGGCACACATAGACAAAACCGGAGTACCCGGATAAAACCCATGCAGGCACGGGGAGAACATGCAAACTTCACACAGCAAGGCTTTAGCTGGAATCAAACCCTGCACCTCTGCACTGTGAGGCCGACGCGCTAACCAGTGTACCACCAGGCCGCTGATTTGCAGCAAGGAAACATAAATATTTCTATTGCAAGGCAGCACTGGCAGGTGACCCTAATGAAATTCTAGGAGTGTAATTTGATTTACGACGTGCTAATGCAGCCTGATATTAGAGAGAAAAAGCCCTGATATGGTTGCCTTGTGCTGTATTTAAGGCCTATCAGGAGCCTGATAAAGAGCATCCTGTCCTCAGCTGCGGGGCTGAGTTATTGTTGGAGATACTCATATTGATAGTAATTCTTCCTGACACAATTTAATGCTTGCAATATATAAATATGGAGATAATGGTTAATTTAGGTGGCTGCGCAGATTGCACAGCCTTAAATTAAATAATTATAAAGAAGCTTTGAGCGATCCATTCCCACCCCTTTTAAGCGGTCCGTAAAAGATGGCTGAAGGAATATTTGAGAGCGGGCCAACGTGTATCATACAAATCAATATGTTTTGGTAGCCGTGCATGTGAAGAGAATGCCCTGTGGTATATTTTTGGCCCTCATTTTGTAGCTCATGGTGAAACATCACGTCAAGCTTGCTTGGGCATACAGAGATTGATGGATCAAAGAGCAACACAGAGGGTGTGTTTCAGTATTCTGTTATCATAATTGTGGAGTCTGTGTGTGCGCGATAGGTTTGTGCAGCCCAACATAGTGCACGGTTCAGATTTAAGACTACAGTGTCCATTTCTTTCTTTCTTTTTTTTTTTTTTTTTTTTTTTTTGCGTGTGTTTGGCACTCTTGAGCTATGGCTAATAATAAAAATAGGCAATAACAGGGCCACCACACAGGGACAAGGCCTTTGCACCTCGCTGCCCATCCCCTCGTTCCCTGCTGCCTTCATGCCACCTCATTTTCCTCTCTCTTTCCCCTAAGTTATGGGCTGAATAACAGCACAACAATATTAAGATAACATTTCCTGATTGTTTGTCAGACAGGAGGCTCCTTCACCCCGCTTTCATCACGTCTACCGTGTTCATTAAATTGACAATTTGTATTTGCCCTACAGCAGGATAAACAGGAGATTATCTGATGGGCTCGGCCTTTTATTATTTATTTCATTATCTTTTCTTTCCACTCCTCCTCCTCTTGGGATAGAAGGTAAACATAAATCAGCCACACTATCTCTGTTGTGTGCCGTTGTTTATATTGCAGTCATATGCGGCGGTCCGCTATAGGAGGTGCATCTACAATCATGTGTAGACACGCGTGGCCCCTTCTTGCTGGCTTTATGTATTTATTTGTTTTTCTTGCGATGGGTATGCTGGCTGTATACTTTAAAATGAGGGGAGTTCTCCGACTTCCCGGGAGAGCCACTTCCTTCACAGGCGTATTTTTCCCTAGTTGATGCTGGAGCCAGCAATCGAGAGCTCACTTTGTTTATTTGAATGTGTGACTCACACCAAGCAGAAAACTTGGTTTTAAAAACTACCCATCTCATTGAATTATCCTAACCATCCTGAGCAGGGTTTGATGCTGTAGTCCAGATTGGCTTTGGCCCATGACATATAACAAAGCCAGCATCCGTGTTCAGGAAAGATAAATGCAATTTGTTCTGCATTTTTTACCCTACCACAATCAAATTGGGTTTCCATTGATCCCTATTAAAACAAGATCATCTCTTTCGACACATATTTCGGTCCAAATTCAGTCAGCTGCCATTTAAGGCTTACTCAGTCTTTCCCCCAATTTCGTGGGGAGCTCAGGGCCAATGATTTAATCTTCATTCAGCTAATTTAGTCTGGATCCAAGCTGCCGGCTTGTCGAAGTGCAGAGTGATGAAGTCTGAAAACAGGACGTGAAGGAAAATGCTGGGGAGGGGAAGAAGTAACGCAAGTGGCGCGATAAAGATGGAGGCAGAAAGAGAGAGCGAGCGGGAGAGAGAGAGATGATGCAGTCGGGGGCTGAAGATGATGATCCATCCTGACCCTAGTGAATGCTGTCATGTTCCTCCCTCTAGGTAATCTCTCTCACTCACTCGCTATTTTGCATGTGAAAATGCTCTCCTGACAGTTGCATATCAGATAAATTTTCTCCCCCCACTTTCTCTTTGCCAAATAAACAACAGTCGTCACTTTGAAGTTGTCTGTTTGTGTCAGTTTGGCTTCAGGCGAGAGTCGGCCCCTCTCTCTTTCTGTCTTTGTGTTGCCATGAGAGAGTGTTGGAGATTAGTTCCCCACACCAACTGGCCAACACCCTAGACAAATAAAAAATGTTGAACGGTCCAATCACTAAATGTCTCTCATTGGGGAAAAATACAATTCTATTTGCTGTGATGACAGGTTCAGTGTTGACCAGTCATTTATGCCGTGAACACATATTTTGGGTGTACACATTTTTTGGCGGAGGGGTTCTCTGTTACAATTACACTGTCAAATTGAAACATTCACATTAATTTTGAATAACACAAAATCGTCAACAATTGTTTCCCCTAACCACACACATTTATACTTCACCACAGGCAGCAGGGAGTCAGTGGTAAGAAACTGGGTCTTTTTTTCAATAAATTTTTACAACCACTGACAACGGTACAGACTTAGACCTCCTAGGAAATATATAGTACATCACAATTAGGGCCAATGTGGTCTGTGATGTTCTGCCAGCAGCTTATTTCTGAACTGATGACAAGATCACACCACAGTACATGGTCATGAGTGACGGTATACACTTGGAAGTATGCAGATTTCAGAAAGTACAGGCCAGAAGCCCACCTGAGTCCCTGAATAAATCTGCACCACGTGTTCAATCATGTCACATCACTGCATGATCTGGTGGGAACAGAGGGAAGAGATGGAGGAAGAAGAGCAGAATTATAAAGACTGAAAAAGGGGGAAAATGTATTTATTGTGTGGCCCTCTAGTCAGAATTCAGGCCGAACACCTGACTTGAGATGTGGTGCTGATTTGTTTTGCCCCGAGTCAACATATAGGAGCTGTGGCCACTGATTTGATAGTCAATCGCTTCTGCTTAGGCTGAATTTTTGTGGGCCTGGTGACCTCTCTCTCATTATATCCAACATGCCCGTACACTTATCTCCAAAAATGAATTACTGTTTATATTCTATAGTTCTGTTTATATTCTATAGTTCTGTTGCATCTCATCTCCTTTATGGAATACATTCTCCCAACATATTTTTTTTTAGTCATTAGTTTATATCATTTTGAGAACAGACTTTGGCGCTAACTTTTACTGCAAATTTAACTCTGCGAAGCGCACACATCCAAAAAGCAATGGAATAAATACCCCGAAACATAGACAACTGATATAAATTCTGCTTCAAACCACTTAATAATAAGAAGAATAAAAATTAAAATAACAACAATAATAATAATCATTCTTATTATTATGTCCCTTCAGGACAGACCAGATAAACATTATATTTCAGAAACTGTCCTTATTGTTAATATCTGTATGGATAAATAAATAAGGATATGACATGTTGTGATTTTTTTCTAATATAAATATTAAATTAATGATTTTATAAGTGAATGAATTGATGGCATGAGCCCTACATTTCTTTATTCATGTATGCATATTTACTTGTATTTCCTGATCACATTGGTGTATTTGTAACATATCAAGTAGTGAAGGGGACCATTCACAGTTTAAGTAGGATGGAACTGATTTCCTGAATTGGTACTAATACTCAATGGGTCCAATTTTCAGTCAGTTTTTTTCTTTTTTTTTTTGTGCTAATAAATGTTAACCTAGTTAATAATGTTAAATTTTTTTGTGTTGACTATTTTTTATTTTTATATATATATATATAGACAAATATATACCAAAATACATTAGCATCACAACGTGAAAACAAATGAATAGAATTTACACTGGTAGGATTTACCCCGATGTGCGTTCCGACTTCAGTGTGCAGTCTGACAGACAGACACAAAGTGGGCGCGCCTCCGCCCTATGTACCTGTAGGAACATTAAAACATGCACTTGCACTGTGCGAACGGATTAATTTTTTTTACCAGCGCGCATGAAAAAAATGGGATCATTTGCGAGCATATTGGGCGCATTGTCGAGCCCTGCTATTGGCCAAAACTATTTCACCTTTCACTGTCTAGATTTCTCTCTCTCCTGCATTCCTTCTACATTCAGCAGGTTGTGCATGGTGCCTGGCTGTTTCGAGGCAATGCACATATATGTATGTGAGACAGTGAATCGTGACAGAATCTGACATGCGGGGACAAGATCAAAGCACTCCATTTGATCCCATTAAAAATAAATAAATAAATAAATAAAAAAAATAAAGCAGACCCAAGCCCTGCTCTGATCCTTACAAACCACCCACTGACACTCAGGGCTGGTGGCGCATGCACCTCTGTTCTCTCCTCTGCTTTGCATTGGCTCTCGTTTTTCTCCATCCCGGCACTGTAAGGGCCTGCCTGCCTGCCTGCCTGCCTGACTTTGCGATTAGGCCGCATAATAAACAATGGCCTGTTTAGCTCATAAAGCAGGAGGAGTGTTGCTCATATTGCTTACAATAAAACATCGCATCTCTTCACTCATTTTATTTACTTCTCCCATGGTGGCATGCGCAGCATTCCATAAATACCGCAGCGAGTGAGGAAATGCAGATTCAAATGTACATCTATTGGTCAAATTATGTTTGTTTTAAGTCATGTGATGAAATAAATAAGGCTGATGGCATTTTACAGCTTCCCTTTCCTCCCTCGTAAGCATGCTTAGAATGTCCATACCAGAACATCAAAATCCCACCGAAAATCAAATTCATGCAACTTGGAGATGGTTCTTGGAGCCATGATGCATTTTGCTCTTTCCCCAGCCACCGACCCCCACCACCTTAAATTCCGGCTCTTTCATTTTATATTTCTCCCCTATTACTCTGTTGGCCCCCTTCTTCCAGTAAGGAAGATGTATGAGTTTGAATTATTGATTCAGACACATGCTACATGCTGCGTGGAGTCATTATTTGTTCAGGTGAGTGTCATGCGGCTCGCTATGAAAGCGATACCATGGGGATTAAACGACGCAATCAGGACTTAAAGACAGCCACCCTCCCTAAAATAACATGGCCCTCGCTTCAAGACAAATGCTCCCCAAAACCTGACTTCATTTGTTTATGACTCGCACATTAGTCATTCTGCGTCTAAATTATAGAGTGGGGTAAAGATTAATTCCCGCCTGAGTTTATCTATTGTGTTTAGTTTCTGTGCGTTTCTTGAAGCCCAATAGCACAGCAGATGAATATAGCAGCAAGCATCCCACACGTGTAAGACAAAAAAAGCCCACAGTGTTTCAAACAATGTAGGCGTGAGCATGAGGAACAGACACATGTCGAGTTAGTAAAAACACAATGTGTTTTCACATTACTGACACCTACCATACAGAAACTCAGACCGACCAAACATGAACTAAAACAAACCAAGCATTTTTGAAGAAAATAAGACACACTTTTAATTGCCACTGTTAACAGATATTTGTATTTTAATGTAATTATGTTCATTTGCAAACTTGTATTATACACTGCCCCATATTTGCACTGCATTGTACAGGAGTTTTTTTCTAATATTGTGCCCCACACATGTAATATACTGTATGACGGTGTCCATTATTATATATCGCTATTTATTTCATCGAACTTCATTGAACTTCGTCCCATCTGACGTCTTGAATTTATGGTGTCATTCTTTTCAGTCGTCTTTATTGTACTGGATTCAGTGTGCATGCCAATTGTCAATTTTGTGCATTCCCTGATTCCCCAAATAAGCTTTTGGCACAGCAAACCACAGTGGAATGTATGCACACAATTTGAGATTGAAACTGTCTATTGAATGCGGAGGGACTGTTCATGATGAAAACATAGATATGAGGAAGTGTTTCAATGGAGTTTGGAAGCTAGAGAGAAGCTTTGATACAGAGGCCTCAAGAGATGGTGGGTAAAATGTTGATAACTGTTCATTTAACCCTGGCTAAGTGGTCAGGGATGCTGGACAGGTGAACTCTATTCTCCCTGCAGGGCCCCCACACCCCCTCACATGCTCTGTGTGTGTGTGTGTGTGTGTGTGTGTGTGTGTGTGTGTGTGTGCGTGCGTGCGTGCGTGCGTGCGTGCGTGCACTGTAACAGAATTTCTATAGTCCTCTGGGCCGTGGTGCAAAGCAGAGAATAAATGGTGGAGGTGGCAGGCCAGGACAGAAAAATCAATGCCTGCTTATACAGACATGACATACCAGTAGCCAACTGCACTCTTGTGTGTGCCTGTGTATGTGCATGGGAATAGTATGTGCGCGCGTGCGGTGTGTGCCTTTGTGTGTCAGTGTGGACAGACAGCGTGCAATCAAATGGTCTTGTGCTCGGTGAGGAGGACTGTAACTAGCCGGCAACCTCCATTACCTTTCTCATGGCATAGAGTGACCAGTATTTTATTCCAGTGGTAAGATCAGTAAATAACAGTTTCCCCTCCTGCTGACTTCCTGTCCCTGCCTCCCTTTCTTCTTCTTTATTTCCTATATTCTACAGGAAGTTCGAGTGCAAGTTGTGTGAGCGCTCCTTTAGTGAAAAATGGGCCCTAAACAACCACCTGAAACTGCACAGTGGGGAGAAACCATATAAGTGTTCCTGGCCGTCCTGCCACTACGCCTTCCTCAACCTGTCGGCAATGAAGGACCATTATCGTACGCACACTGGTAAGAAATCTAGTCACTTTTATTTGAAATCTAATACTGATTTACAGCTGCATACAAATGTGAGTAAACAAAGAGAGTTGATTTATGATATCTAAAAAAGAAAAAAAAAAGTGCTTTCTGATTCCGCTCTAGATGGGTAAACTGTAAACCTGAAATTTTACATTTAAAGTTAAATGTGAAAATCTCATCTCAGATTAATAATGAAACAAAAAAAAAAATCACCATTTTTTTTTTTCAGGGGGGAAAACTCAATTTGGCTGATTATATGCCTGATTATTGGCCATCTGTATTCATTTTCCACACCCAAAGATAGTTGAGCAGTCCCAGAGCGGCTTAAACATCCTGCTTCTGTCATTTCCATTAAAAGTATGTAATGTAATCAACAATTTTGATTCAAAGAGATGAGAAAAGACAACACTTTTGTTTTATTTTTTCATCATTTTAGCTACTGAACCAGGTTAAATTGTTTTGTGTGTGTGTGTGCGTGTGCGTGTGTGTGTGTGTGTGTGTGTTCTTTATCTCCATTCCAGTCACAATTAGCAGATTCTGTTTTTTTTTTTCACCAACTATAAATAATGTTAATATACTGTAATTACAATACTAAACATCATTTGATGAAGGCCAATTCTTTACATTGCAGAAAGCCACCTTGGAAATGACTGCCAAAACAGTGGGTGACGGTTTGATGATGTCTTTGAACTTGAAATATATTTTAGATGAAAAGGGTGTGCTGTACCCGTTCGTAGAACACATTTAGCTTTTTTCTGGATTTTAATTATAAGGTATAGATGAATAAGAGATGCATTCTCTTTCGACACTTAATCAAAACAATTTAAAAATGAACTGCGAACCGCCAGAAGATGTCCAAGTTAGCTGCTTAAAGATCATCTTTCTCTGTACATATTTGGCCAAGTTCAACTTCATGAAATTGCTTGTCTCTGTTAAAGCAAGTTCTGTTTGGGTCAGAAAAAAAATCACCGTGTCAGTTTTTTGTTGACCCTATTAAGTAATACAAATGTAACTAAATTCTAATCTAAAAAAAATAATAATTTAAAAAAATTGTGGTCATTGATCATACCTGTACAATTTGGAACCAATTTTCTGCTGACATTTTTCTCACATTAGTGATGCCAAGAGTTAAAATGAAAGTTAGTTTGTGTCTGAAAACCACCTATCTTTTGGGGCCGTTCTTTGTAGATTGTTACGTCACAGTGAAGCAAATTCAGAACAGTTTGCTCAGACGTATTTGGAGCTAGGCAACTCACAAAAGATTAACTGGATCGTTTACTTCCACACTTGAGGGGTGGGCATGCACTCCAGAGACGCAACTATTTGCATACAAGCAATTCAAAAGGCAATTTTGTAATTCCACATTAAATGATACCTCAGTCAGGTCAACCCAAATGTCTGTGTCGCAACCAAGTAGTTTCGCCTCTGCTTTATTCATGTCCCATATGTGGCCGTTTAAGTCAGTGACAGAAGCAGCAGCCAGCGGCCTGACAGCCTGACTGAATGCTTGCAGGAGAGCTCTCCATCCGTCATGGGTGCCTGCTGTGTAAAAGAGATTTGCTGGATGTTATTTAAAATGTGCTGCAACAGTGACATAACATCAAGGCACCTCTGACATAATTAGACACTTCATTTTCATTTGAATCTAGCACTCATTATTCCCTATCAGGTGGCCCGCATCATTGTCACCAGGAGAGGCGTGTGCTCCTTGTGGTTATGGGTGCATGCACACGTCTTTGACAGATATAAAACGCCAATGTGAGAAGACTGAATTAATTGAAATGAAAAAGGGAAAGTGTTGAAACGAGAATGAAGAATTGGATATTGCACTCATAGGGGTGTATGGTTACGAGCACAAAGTTATTGTCACGTTGCCCTTCACCAAGAACGGCCCCCTCGACAAAATGTGTTGAATGCCTTTCAACACTGTCATAAGTAATGTCGAAGCAGACACGTTAAAAAGAAACATGGCACAAGCATTTCAGCGTAACCATGCCAAGTTGTTGAAGGTTTCACCAAAACCACCACTTTCACGCAAATTGGAATCCACAAAATATATGAATAAAAACAGAAACCCAAATTGTGGAATTTGAAAGCTAATTACTGTAATAATCACGTATTGGGGTCGCTTGTCCAAACAAAATGAAACTCCTTCCCATTCTAAAGATGTGACATTCTCTCTCACCCAGTCTTTTGTTTTGAAAATAAAAAAATAAATAAATCATGACATCTGAAAATACAGTCGAGACACTAAATAACACGCTTCAATGTTGGTAGATTTCTTCTTTATTAAATAACATGCTCGTGAGAATTTTATGTTCACTTTTTTTTTTTTTTTTTCAAAAATACAGATGCACATACTTCTCCTCATGGTATCTGTTTCAGTCTAGCTTATAATCAAGGATGACATATTTCCTTTTAAAGATTAGAACCATTGGCCAATCTCATTCACAACTTAGAGCAGGGGTGTCAAAGTCAAATGGACGGAGGGCCAGATAAAAAATTTTGCTGCAAGCCGAGGGCCGGACTGATCGACTGTTCATTGAAAATTTTAAAAATGACCACACATTGTTTATTGAATCAAATTTAATTGACTGAAAACCGAACAAATACATTCCAATATGGTCAGATAAATAAAGCAACATTTTTTATGGCTATGTCAGTCAGCTTAATTTTCAACAGGCACAAAAAAATTTCCTTTGTATAAAAATACCCATAACATGAATGAAAGAAGCCGATATTCAAGGCACTATCAATAGTCCATATTTTCTCTTTTAGCAAAAGTAGGCTAAATTTACTTAAAAGAAAAACAAATAATAGTGCAGTAATTTTCGATCATTGACTCGAATAAAATATTTTTAAAACATAATTGGATTGAAATACAACAAAATAAAGTGCAAAAATGTATAAACCAAAGACAACACTTTCTTCAAGGAGAAGTAACAAGCAGCGAAAGCAAATATTATACTTTAATTTTTAAACTTGAACTGAGTAAAAACTCTTAATATGTGATTGCACAGTATATTATAAGTAATATTCACTTCTTTGAGGCTGAGGCTGATACTCGGTGGTGTCTTAACTTTTCTACAAGTTCATCAATATTTGGGGTCAGGCTCTGAGCTGAGCAAATCCTCAAAATTGAGTGAGGGTGTTCAGCAGTAAATCGACTTCTGTGTGATGTTTTGTTCAGCTTCAGCAAAGAAAATAGTTGTTCACACACGTAGGTGCTGCCAACCTTTCGACAGTTCATTGCCGAAAGTCAGGTTGAGTCGACAGCATGGATATTCGACAGTTTTTTAGAAAGGTAAATTAAGTATTCAATGCATCCATGCTGGTAAAACTAGTGACTATAGTCCGCTAAAATATCTCCAGTAACAGCAGAAACTGCACTGTAACAAGTGTTCACTTTTGGATAAATTAAGGTGGTGCTTAATAAATATTAAGCAACATTTTATTATTAAATACATAAATAATCATTACACCAACTCTTTGAGGCAACACCTATTGATATTTTGGCCTATATAAAATAAATAAATAAATATAAAATAAATAAATGTATTTATTTGATAGGAATCAGGCGAAAGACGCACAGAGAGTGAGCCGGGGGCGAGCTCTGCTGGACAGGTGAGTCTATCAGATCTCAAGGCTAATTTTACTTGCAAGGCTGTTCCCAAAATGCAATCGGAGCTTACATTAAGTATTGGGCAGCAAACTTGTGTTTTTCCAAAGTGATGAAGCTTTTGCATCTCATTGTACTAACTTAAATTGCATATCGCGGCAGACATCTCAAAATACATAGTCTTCTGGGGGCTACGCATATATTAATACATTTTGGTAGAGAGGAATATAGGCCTACTGTCATATAGGTTATGTTATCGGGCATCCTTCTAATTCCCTTGAACAACCAAGATTGAACTTTTGAACTCTTTATAATTTCTATTATCTAGTCCAGTTAAAGTCCAGGGGAGG
>NW_017806059.1:1877561-1879666 GCF_001891065.2 Hippocampus comes | reverse complement strand
TAAGTAATATTCACTTCTTTGAGGCTGAGGCTTATACTCGGTGGTGTCTTAACTTTTCTACAAGTTCATCAATATTTGGGGTCAGGCTCTGAGCTGAGCAAATCCTCAAACTTGAGTGAGGGTGTTCAGCAGTAAATCGACTTCTGTGTGATGTTTTGTTCAGCTTCATCAAAGAAAATAGTTGTTCACACACGTATGTGCTGCCAAACTTTCGACAACGTTTGAGCAGCCTGGATGCGCAGCGGGGCCACTGTGTCTGCGCAGCACGCACTGCCGTACCTTTGCAGAAACACTGCAATTGTGTTTCTGCTAATCCTCACGTTTAAAAAGAGTTGCTTTTTTTCGGGGTAAACTTCGTCAGAAACGTTAAGTATACCGTTTTTCATGAAATCCCCCTTCCCCCTCCATGTCCATGGAAGGGGGATTTCATTGTTTTTGTTGGCGTGTTTCGTTTCATGATGTCGTCTCAGATTACACTATTTCAATCGCGCCACACTTTCTCCGCACAGAAGACACACAAGTTTTCCAGCTACGTCCATGAACATGTACTTCGACTCCCACCTTGTTTAAAACCCCCGGTTCTCAGTGTCCGCCTTCCGTTTTGCCATTTTTGATGGGTATCTGAAAGCTAATGTCACTGTTATGGGAACGACTGCTAGACTAATAAATATTTAAATAAAGCGGCCGACTGCTTGGCGCGTCACCGTTGCATTGTGGGAAATGTAGTATTGGTGCGTGTAAAAGATCTGCGGGCTCTCGGCTTGCTGCGGTCCGCGGGCCGGTTCTAATAATAAATCAATATCATCCCAGGGGCCACTGAAAACATTCTCGCGGGCCGGATTTGGCCCGCGGGCCGGTACTCTGACATATGTGACTTAGAGGATTCATTTCAAATGAAATGAATGCAATCATTCACATTGAACCTTAATTGCTTACCAACCTTCGGCGGGCCGGATTAAAAAAAAAAACAACGGCCGGATCCGACCCGCGGGCCGTACTTTGCCCACTTTGCTCTAGTTGGAGACTAAAAAAAACAAAACAAACAAAGACAGACACCTTTTTTGATCTCTCTAAAGACCCCAAAGCAGTCACAATGCAAGAGCAAAGTATCAAAATGTTTACAGAAGACTTACCGAACAAAGGTAATGAGACTACATTAGAATATGCTGCAAGCCACTCATTTGCAAGAAGAAACGAGAGTGGGCGGGGGGGGGGGGGGGGGGGGGGGGGGGTAAGTGCAGATGAAAAGAGGTGGAAGGTTTGAAACTGGCCATGTCGCTCTCCAGACATGAAGCCTGTAGAACACGCATTTTCCCCCTAGAGAAGACTGGAGTAACCCCTGAGAATAAACCAAATGGGCCCGTGATGAGAGCACGGAAAAGCATCACAAACCAACAATGCAAACGTTTGTTGGTGTAATTGGTCGTAGGCTTGATACAGTTAATTGCAAGCGAAGAATTTACAACTAAATATTCAGTCCTCTCCCCTTCCACAGTAATTAATGTCTGTTTTCCTCTATTTGTGCTTATCAGATGTAAATGGAGAACAAATGTTGATGTGTTGTTTCATTTTTATCTTTTGTTGTTGACCCCAAATATGTTTTGTTGACAGCAAAAATATACAAAATTGGCCCTAATGCTCCAATACTTTTGAAGGGGAATGTATTTCTAAAAACAAGGAAAAAGGTCATTTTGAATAGCAAATACAAGATTGCCACTTACTTAGGGTTGGTAATACCCTGTACAGTTCATATTAACACCTCATCCTAAAACACAAGTGCCTTGTTGTTGTTATTGTTTAAAGAGGAAAAAAAAAAAAACATTAGCACCTCCAGCTCTCCTTTAGTGCCCTGAACTGCATGCATTGTTTCGCTCTGATTTGTGTGCTTTTGTTATTAATCACTTTGCCTCACACACCCGTCGTGTCTGAGAGATTGGAGGGAGGGCCGAGCGGGGAGTTCTGTGGTCTTCAGCCGCCAGGGTCATTTGTAACCACTGATGAATGAGCGACACAAATAAATAAATAAGTGTGCTACATTTTACCCACCCAGCTTTTTTCCCAGGCTCTTGGGCATTGCAAGGAAAAGGGGTGGGGGTGGTGGTGAG